>NC_057712.1:4854458-4856786 GCF_004010195.1 Chiloscyllium plagiosum | reverse complement strand
GATGAACCAACCCAACCACCCTGTAGCACAGCATTTCAACTCCCCCTCCCACTCCACCGAGGATATGTAGGTCATTGGACTCATCCACCGCCAAACCACAACAACGCGACGGTCGGAGGAGGAGCGTCTTATCTTCCGACTGGGGGCCCTCCAACCGCAGGGGATGAACTTGGACTTCACCAGTTTCTTCATCCCCCCTCCCCCCACCTTGTCTCAGCCGAATCCCTCCAGCCCCGCACCGCCTTCCTGTCCTGCAGTCTTCTTCTTGTCCTCTCCGCCTCCATCCTACTCCGACCTATCACCCTCCCCTTGACCTCTTTCCACCTATCCCATTTCCCACGCCCCTCCTCCAAGTCCCTCCTCCCTACCTTTTATCTTCTCCTGCTGAACGCTCTCTGCTCATTCCTGAAGTAGGGCCTGTGCCCGAAACGTCGAATCTCCTGTTTCCTGGATGCTGCCTGACCTGCTGTGCTGTTCCAGCAATAAAGTTTCAACAACTGATGGAATACTCTCCACTTGTCTGGATGAGCGGAGCTCCAAAAACACTCAGGATGCTTGGCATAATCCAGGTCGAAGCAGCACACATGACTGCAAAAACATCTGCAAAAATTCATTCCCTCCACCAATACTACTCAGTAGCAGCACTATGTACTAGGGGATTTTTTTTCCCAAAAGTTGGAACAATAGAAGCAGCTCAACAATTCCTTTTAGAGGTCATCTCGGAATGGAAATAAATGCTAATGTCCCATGAATGAATAAATAAGGTTTAATCTATTTATTTCTTTGTACATGATTGACACTGAATTCACCTTGCCAGCTTTACTTGTTCCAGTCATGAAGCTGCAAGATTCACAATCCTTCAATGTGATGAGCTTGGAATGCATATAGTTGTTTGTCCTGCCAACTGACATTTATAATGTTTCCCTGGCTGTTACATCCTCACACTTTCAACAAAATGGTGTTACAGTTAAATAAAGGTAATTATGAGGGCATGAGAGAGGAACTGACTAAAATAGACTGGAAGCAGAGCCTAGCAGGGAAGACAGTAGAGCAAAAATGGCAGGAGTTTGTGGGTAACATTGAGGACACTGTACAGAGGTTCATCCCCAAGAAGAGAAAGATTATCCGGGGAGGGATTAGACAGCCATGGCTGACAAAGGAAGTCAGGAAATCTATCAAAGAAAAAGAGAGAGCCTATAAAGTGGCCAAGAGCACTGGGAAATCAGAAGATTGGGAAGGCTACAAAAACAAACAGAGGATAACAAAGAGAGAAATAAGGAAGGAGAGGATCAAATATGAAGGTAGGCTAGCCACTAATATTAGAAATGATAGTAAAAGTTTTTTTCAATACATAAGAAACAAACAACAGGCAAGGGTAGACATTGGGCCACTTCAAACTGATGCTGGAAGCCTCGTGATGGGGGATAAGGAAATAGCAGGAGAACTTAATAAGTACGTTGCATCAGTCTTCACAGTGGAGTCAGGAGGCTGAGTTGAGTATGGTTGCCATTACAAAAGAGAAAGTGCTAGAAAAGCTAAAAGGTCTTAAAATTGATAAATCTCCTGGCCCTGATGGCTTACATCCTAGAGTTCTGAGGGAGGTGGCAGAGGAAATAGCGGAGACGTTGGTTGAGATCTTTCAAAAGTCACTGGAGTCAGGGAAAGTCCCGGATGATTGGAAGATCGCTGTTGTAACCCCTTTGTTCAAGAAAGGATCAAGGCAAAAGATGGAAAATTATAGGCCAATTAGCCTAACCTCGGTTGTTGGTAAAATTCTAGAATCCATCATTAAGGATGAGGTTTCTAAATTCTTGGAAGAGCAGGGTCGGATTAGAACAAGTCAACATGGATTTAGTAAGGGGAGGTTGTGCCTGATAAACCTGTTGGAGTTCTTTGAAGAGGTGACAAGTAAGTTAGACCGGGGAATCTCAGTGGATGTGATCTACCTAGACTTCCAAAAGGCCTTTGATAAGGTGCCACACGGGAGGCTGCTGAGCAAGGTGAGGGCCCATGGCGTTCAAGGTGAGCTACTGGTATGGATTGAGGATTGGCTGTCTGACAGAAGGCAGAGAGTTGAGATAAAAGGTTCTTTTTCGGAATGGCCGCCAGTGACAAGCGGTGTCCCGCAGGGTTCAGTGTTGGGGCCGCAGCTGTTCACATTATATATTAATGATCTGGATGAAGGGACTGGGGTCATTCTAGCGAAGTTTGCCGATGATACAAAGTTAGGTGGACAGGCAGGTAGTACTGAGGAAGTGGGGAGGCTGCAGAAGGATCTAGACAGTTTGGAGGAGTGGTCCAGGAAATGGCTGATGGAATTCAATGCGA
>NC_057712.1:4754818-4854032 GCF_004010195.1 Chiloscyllium plagiosum | reverse complement strand
AGAAATGTGGAGACATTTCTTCAGTCAGAGAGTGGTGGGCCTGTGGAATTCATTGCCACAGAGTGCAGTGGAGGCTGGGACGCTAAATGACTTCAAGGCAGAAATTGCTAAATTCTTGATGTCACAAGGAATTAAGGGCTACGGGGAGAATGCGGGTAAGTGGAGTTGAAATGCCCATCAGCCATGATTGAATGGCAGAGTGGACTCGATGGGCCGAATGGCCTTACTTCCGCTCCTATGTCTTATGGTCTTATGGTCTTATGGAATGGTGTGGATGAGAGAAACATTTCTGGCAGCAGTGGGAGGTTGGTGCAGTGCCAGGGTTAGAGTGAGTGTGAGGTAGTTGAGAGCTGATATTTACCTTGAGGAGAGCACCTTTCACTAATGTTGTTGATAAGCCCCTGTCTTCACAAGAGAAGGATAGAATGTTGATAAATGGTTTTGGGAATGACTGGCTGATTTGAATGGAGCTACGTCTACAAATGATCCTTATTCCCTCTCAACCTCACTTTTTTATGAAATCTGGAGAGCATTAATGCCGTGTTTGAGGAATTGTATTGTGGAAGAGAGTCAAAACGTAAGGCCCAAACTTGCATTAAGCAGACCTTGTTACCATCACAATTTTTGGAGCAACAGAAAATAAATGAACTTTCCATTCTCTGAATTATAACGCATGAAATTTAAAAAATATTACCTCTTGCACCTTAACATCCAGGTTTAAGGCTGACCTGGCCAAGAGAATCTACAAGAGTGATAATTATTGCTAATTTGCAGTCTCCAATTTTCTTCCCACATCCTAAGTCATGGCATTCTTATCTTTGGTTTCCTTGATAGAATGAAAGGCTGTTCAGTAGTGCCAAGATTTAAATCCAAGACTTCTGGCTTCAGTCCAAAGCTACCTGCCCTTCTGTTAAGAAGCTCCATGAAACAAGTGTTCTTGTGAGATTTTTTGTCTCTATTAGATGTCTATTTAATTAAAGGCTTGTTTTAGTTGACTTGTAAAATATCAGATTTCACAGATAATAAAGTGCGTAACTGAATTAATTCCCAGAGGTATTTGTTTGAGTGGGTGATTTTGGCAGCAAAAAGCAACATTATTTGTTAATAAACATATTTCAGATGGTGTTGGTGAGCTACTATTTTCCTCATCCAAGTACAAAGCCATTACCCCAACAAATCTCTGAGTAGCCATTAAAGAATTTGTAAATACTTGCCCGGAAATGTTCTGGCAGTGTAATGTCCATTTAAGTAACTGTTGTTGACAGTAAGGAAATGCTCAGGAGCATGAAATGACTTGGATTTTTCCATAGATGCTAGAAGCTGGAAAGATGGCACATGGGTTGGCAGTTCCTCCAACAAACTGACTACCTTTTGACATTTGACCTCCACTGTCTCTCTCACTAATGTCCACAGGAGAAATCAATTAACTGGCGCACTTCATTACAACCAGCTAAAAGTCAGTTTGAAGTTGGATATTGTGCTTACAGCTATCTACTGCAAAGTAATCTATTTCCATAACTTTATATTCTTTTAATTATCAATCAGGATAATAACTTTCTTTGAATTAAAAGCACAAGTGATTTGTTTACTTCTAAATGGAGAAACATTAAAGAAATATTAATTTGTGCAGTTTAACTTTATGGGTAACACTGAAGGCATTAACCAACTTCCAACAGGAGAGATCCAAACCTCAAATAGTTCCAAATAAAAGGTAAATGATCGTATTCCTTCAGTTCTTTTTGCCAATATCGAAATGTTTTGACATATACAAAATCCAATCCTCGGAAAGCCAAAAGAGATTTCAAATGCTACAGAGAAGCTTATTTTCAGAGCAGAATGATCAGATATTAGCTTGAAGGTAAATACTGTGCACCCAAATATCTGACTCCTTCCAGCCCTTGTCCTACATTTTGGCTGTATTGGAATGCAATGCTTGTGCATATTACTTGGCAATGAATGAAAAAGGATTACATTTATATTGCAATTTTGTCACCATAGTAATACCTTCAAGTAATGTAGAAGTTGAAGTGTGTTTTCTGCTGTGACATAGACAAACACAATAGCCATTTTGCATGCTACAAGGTCCACCAATTCCAACTGGAATCAATGTCCAATTAATCTTATTTGTTTTGGTGTTGATTGAGGGAGGAATGTAATACTTACAGATATGTTATTTGTGACATAGAATGACAGAAATAGAATTGATTTTCTGGCAAAATAACTATCTAGTGATAATGGGAAATTCAGAGGTTTTGATTGGATAAAAACAGGAATGAAAAACCTGAAAATCTCAACAGAAGCGATCGTGTTTGAAAGTGCAGATTAATGCTATCATTCCAGTGTCACTGCCAGATTCTAGTGAGTCTTAAAACCTCTGATAAATGTTTGTTGTCCACTTGAGCTCTGGCGCTCTTATAAATGGTGCTGGCTGTGTAGCTGGCCTTGTAAATCAGAGGTCAAGGATTCTCACTACAACCTGTCAAAACTTTGGGATGGTGGGATGGCATGGTGGCTCAGTGGTTAACCCTGCTGCATCACATCACTAGGGAACTGAGTTCAATTCCAGCTTCAGGCGACTGTCTGTGTGGAATTTGCATGTTCTCCCTGTTTCTGAGTGGGTTTCCTCCCACAGTCTAAAAATGTGTAGGTTAGGTGGACTAACCATTTTAAATTGACTATAGTGTCCAGGGATGTGTAGGGTAGCCATGGGGAATGCAGTGTTACACGTGTAATCCTCTTCAGAGAGTTGGTGTGGACTTGTTGGGCTGAATGGCCTGTTTCCACACTTTAGGGATTCTATAATGAAATGCATTGTCCTCCTGACATTATGCTGAATTGAGATAAAGAGACTAAGATCCTTCTAGGTTAACTTCTGTTAAATTTAATTATTTCACAAAACAAATGACTCAAACAAGAAAAAACAAGAATAAGAAAGCAACATCCAACAAATACAGAGAGAATATTGATCAGATACAAATGTCAGAGTGAGGGGAATCACGATAAGCAGGAAGCTGGTAGAAGAGGCTGAAGGGGCTGAATGGTCTCTTCCTG
The DNA here is from genome assembly GCF_004010195.1 of Chiloscyllium plagiosum. Taxonomy (NCBI): domain Eukaryota; kingdom Metazoa; phylum Chordata; class Chondrichthyes; order Orectolobiformes; family Hemiscylliidae; genus Chiloscyllium; species Chiloscyllium plagiosum. The sequence continues at coordinate 4,850,981 of NC_057712.1, read as the reverse complement.
TTCCTTTGTAAGTTGCTTCCACAGAAGTTAACCTAGAAGGATCTTAGTCTGTTTATCTCAATTCAGCGTAATGTCAGGAGGACAATTCTACCCTTGTGTAGAATTATAGGAAAATGCACAATGAAAACTTGTGAGGGATTCTAACTACATTACACAAGGGTCACTGCTGGGAAAAGTATTTGATTCACGTCATCAGAGAATCAAAAGGATTAATTTTATAAATTTTGATGCCAATTCTGGCGAATCCTTTACATCCAGTTTAGTGGGCGGCACGGTGGCATAGTGGTTAGCACGGTTGCCTCACAGCGCCAGAGACCCGCGTTCAATTCCCACCTCAGGCGACTGACAGTTTGGAGTTTGCACATTCTCCCCGTGTCTGCGTGGGTTTTCTCCCACAATCCAAAAATGTGCAGGTTAAGTGAATTGGCCACGCTAAATTGCCCGTAGTGTTAGGTGAAGGGGTAAATGTAGGGGAATGGGTCTGGGTGGGTTGCATTTCAGTGGGTCGGTGTGGACCTGTTGGGCTGAAGGGCCTGTTTCCACATTGTAAGTAATCTAATCTAATCCAGAAATGGTCACCAATGTTGGTGGAGAGTTTCCAAATGCTTGTATATCCCATGGTATTCTGACACTCAGAGAGACCCAGTCATTTTCTTAAAGAAATGCCAATATAAAGGAGTTACATCACAGAATGTTGATTTTGTATTTTCAGAGTTTGCACTTATTTCATATATGATTGTTTTGGCAAGAATCAAAATTGCTCTGACAATACCGGGGTATCTCCAGAATGAAGTGCATGTGTCCACACTTAGCAAAGAGAAACAACAGCCTTAGAGGGAATTACTGAGGAAAAACAAACCTTCATGCTTTACAGAAACAGGCACGGAGAATTCCAGAAGATGAACACAGTTGTAGATATTTTTTCTGCAGTGTTATATGCTCCAGAAAGAGTAACAACTGGTTCTGCAGATAGCTCCTTGTGGAAATGAGAATTAGTAGTACGAGAAATTCCGGTATTGACAATGGTTACTGGAGTGATTGGAACAAGAGTCATGTGGATCTCATTGACTATGAGGTCCTTGATTGGGGCCGTTAACCTGGGTCAATGAGGGAGCCCTGGCTGACAGATGTAATCAGGAGATTCCACAGGCAGGCAATGACATAGTGGTATTAGCGCTAGAATATTAAACCAGGAACTCAGCTGATGTTCCGGACACATTGGTTGGTTAGCTCGGATGGTTAATGTGTGGTGATAATCATGTCACAGTCCTGGTTTCAATCCCCACACTGCCCAAATCTGTAGATGTCCAGCCACTAATTCAATGATGGGAGTTTTCATTTTGAAGCAAGTGTTTTCGATTGTGCTGGGCGACCATCACATTTTTGCCTCTCTTGTGGCGCAGTGGTAGTGTCCCTATCCCTGGACTGAGAGACCCAGGTTCACATCCCACCTGCTCCAGAGGTGTATAATAACATCCCTGAACTGGTTAGTTAGAAAAATAGGTTAAATAAAGAAAAAATATAAACAGAAGATTCAGAAAATCTCCTCAGTCTAGGGACAGGTTTGTAACTGGCTGGTCAGACCCCATGTATTGTGCACGTGTGAATAAAGGGTGACTTGGCAACTGGATACCAGCATAGTTTTGATACTAACTATTACCAAGCACCAAGGTAGGAAAACGCACTGTGTCGGAATAAGAAAATTAATTTTTGCCATCACCTGAACGATAAAAGATTTACGAGAAGCTTTTCCTAAAATTAATTCATATGGTTCAGTGGTTAGCATTGCTGCCTCACATCTCCAGGGACCCAGGTTCGATTCCAGCCTTGGGTGTCTGTCTGAGTGAAGTTTGTACATTCACCCCGTGTCTGTGTGGGTTTCCTCCGGGTGCTCCGGTTTCCTCCCAAAGGCGAAAGATATGCAGGTTAGGTGGATTGGCCATGCTAAATTGACCATTGTGTCCAGGGATGTGCAGGCTAGGTGGGTTAGCCATGGGGAATACAGGAGTAGAGGTTGGGTCCAGGCGTAATGCTGTTCAGAGGGTCAGTGTGGACTCGATGGGTTGAATAGCCTGCTTCCACACAGTAGGGATTCTATGGATTTTTTTTAAGATTCACAATAACCAGTGATACATTTGCTAGTCCATTAAAAGTATTGAAAAATAGGAGACCATAGTGAATATGAAAAATGCTGGCTTATTAAAGGGGAAATTGTGCAATATGTTGGTGAAAGCAGTTGGGAATGTACAAAAGGGTTTGAGATAGTGTGGAATTTTAAAGGCAGTCAAATGGACTCCATTGGTGCTTTCAGTCCAATGCCTTCCTAATTGCTGACAGGAGAATTTATCAAATTTCAGAAAAATGATGAGTTCATTAAATACTGAGGACAATCCAAATCAACAGGAAAACAGAGGGTGGTGTAAATTAGTGAAGAAATCAAAAGACCCACACTTATCCCTTTACAATTATGACCTTATGTCACAATTAACCGATGACAAACAAAAATTATTGATGACCGGGAGACTGTTGAGAACAATGTTGTCAACAAATCTTATTCCTCAGAGACTGCAATTGGGGATGTTTTGTCAAATAACAAGATGTCATTTCCAGCAATGGCACAGTAACTGGAGGGTTTCAGGTGTAAAGGAATTGCCCAGTGGAAATTTCAATTTCCTGGACAATTCCTTCAGTGAGTGTTATGATGGGGATTTTGTACGTTCCATATAAACTGAAATAATAAGTGCCTGGCGAATGAAAAATCTGGGCCATTTTGTAAAAAAAAAATGCGTAATCATGCATTTTATGAGTGAATCACATCAAGCAATTAACATTGTTGCAAGTTTCAAGAATTAAAAGACCATAAATAATTTGAATCAGATGGCCCACACGCATCTCTCTAAAAGACAGATTTACAAAGATGATTGATGAACCGATTATAATTTTCCAATATTTCTTAGATTTTAAAATGATCGAGTAAATCAGAAGTTAGCAAACATAACATCGCTTTTGAAGAAGGTTGGGAGAAAACTATAGGCCGTCCTGACATTTGTCATTAGGAAAATGATGGAATCAATTATTCAGAAAGTTTTAATGTGGCACTTGGACAACCATAATATAATCAAACAATATCAAGATGATTTTACGAAAGAGAATTCATGTTCGATATACTAACTTTTTTTGTGTGTATTCATAGGTGAATAAAGGGGAAAAGGCATTTGATAAGGTACCATGCATAAGATAGGGTGTTACCGAGTTATGTGGAATATACTGGCATGGAGAGAAGCGTGGAGTTAAACAGGACACTTTAAGTTGAGGGGTGTAACTATTGAAGTGCTGCAAGGATCAGTGCATAGACCTCACCTATTTATTGTCTATTACAATTTACAATTTAAAAATACACCAAAAGTAATGGATCCAGCTTTGATAATGTTGCAAGAGATTGTAAGAAGGTAGCTAATATAACCCTTCTATTTTAAAAAGGGAGGCAGAGAGACAAACGAGAATTATAGACCAATCATCCTGATGTTGGTAGTGGGAAAATGCTCGAGTCCATTGTAAAACATTTAATACCTGAACGCATGGAAACCAATAGCAGAGTCAGCACGAATTTATGAAAGTAAACATCATACTTGAGAAATCTACTAGAAATCTTTGAGGACGTGACTCATAGAGTTGATGAGGGGGAATCAGTGGGTGTGGTTTACTTGGACTTTCAGAAGAGTTCTGACAAAGTCCTGCATGAGAGGATAGAGTCCAAAAATTAAAGCACATGAGATTGAGTGTAGTATATTGAAATGGATATGAAACTGGTTGACAGACAGGAAACGAAGAGGAGGAATAAACAGATCTTTTTCCAAATGGTCGGATGTAACTAGTGGGATAATGCAAGGATCAGTGCTAGGACCCCAACTATTTACTAAATGTATTAGTGATTTTATAAGTGAACTAAATGTAATCTCCTCAAATCTGTAGATGGCACAAATCTGGGTGAGAAGGTGAGTTGTGAGGAGGATGCAGAGATGCTTCACTGTGATTTAGACAGAGTCATACAAAATGGAAACAAACTCTTCACTCCAACTCATCCATGTTGACCAAGGTTCCTAAACTGAAGTAATCCCATTTGCCTCTGTTTGGCCCAAATCCCTCTCAATCTTTCCTATTCATGTACCTGTCCAAATGCGTTTTAAATGTTGTAACTGTACCTGCATTTATCAGTTCCTCTGTTGGTTTCTTCTACACAGGAAGCACCTTTGTGTACAAAAGTTGCCGCTCAGGTTCCTTTTCGATCTTTCTCCTCCCACCTTAAAATTATACCTCCTAGTTTTGAACTCCCCCACCTGAGGGAAAAGATCCTTGCTATTAGCCTTGTCCCTCATGATCTTATAATCCTCTATAATGTCACCCTTCAACCTTCCACACTCAAGTGACAAAAGTCCCAGCATATCCAATCTATTTATATAAGTCAAACCCTTCCATTCCTGGCAATATCCTGGTAAATCTTTTCTGAACCTTTTCCAGTTTAAGGATATCTTTGCTATAGCAGGGCGACCAGAACTGCACACACTGTTCCGGAAGAGGTCTCACCAATGTCCTGTACATAATGTCGCAGCTCCTGTATTCAAGGATCTGAACAATGAAGGAACATCTGAATGCCTTCTGAACCATCCTATCTACCTGTTGGCAATTTCAAAGAATGAACCCTTAAGTCTCTCTGTTCTACAGCATTACCCAGGGCCCTACCACTAAGTGTACATGATGTGGTGATGCTGGTGTTGGACTGTGATGGACAAGGTCAAAGCTCACACAACACCAGGTTATAGTCCCAACAGGTTTATTTACAATCAAGAGCTATTAGGAGCACTCTCCATCAGGTGAGCACTTCGCCTGATGAAGGAGCAGCGCACTGAAAGCTCATGATTGTCAATAAATCTGTTGGACTATAACCTAGTGTTGTGTGACCTCTGACATTAACTGTACAAGTGGTGCCCTTATTCACTTTAACGAACATTTCTGAAACATTAACTCTGCTTTCTCTTCACAGGTGCTGCCAAGCCTTTTACATGTTAATTCTCTGAGAGCCTTGGGTTTATTCAAACAAAGAGCACAAAAAGGTAGCGCGCAGAAGAACTAGCAACAAGGTTAAGAAAATAACATGATGGCTTTTACTGCAATTTGATTGAATAAACAAGTCTTGTGACAAAACTTTGAGGAGATTATGGCTGCAGTGGAATTCACACCTATGGCTTTCATTTGATCAAGAAGAGAATGTTTGTTTTGGAATGAGAGGCTTGTCCTATAATGAGAAGCTAAGTAAATGGGATCTATATTCTCTCAGGTTACAAGAACGGATAATTTCACTGAAACATTCCAAGATGCTGCAGGGCTTGTTCAAAAGTTGCTTTCTTGGGCTGGATTCTCGATAACATGGGGACACTGTCTCAGGATAATGGGTCAATCATTTCTATCTGAGACAAGGAAGATTTTCTCCCCTCAGGGAGTGGAGGTTGTGAATATCTGGAACTATGTAGCTCAGAGGGCTGTTCTATTCCATCAATGAGATGAAGCCTGAGATCAACAGACCTTTGGTCTCTCGGGAAATCAAGGAATATAGGGTGAGGGCAGAAAGTGGATTAGAAGCAGATCAGCCATGATGATATTGAAAAGTGTAGCTGTCTTGCAGAGCTGTCATGTCTCCTCATGCTGGTTTCTACAGCATTTCTGACCATTTAATATGAATTAAATATAATACGATTGCTGTGAGTCCTTGAGTCTCAGAAATCTTCTTGTCTATATGTTTTAATTCAAAAACAATTCATTGAGTCACTGTTATAGAGGAGGACATTTTGCAAGGCCTCCTCCTATAATGAATGAGATGCAGTTCCTAATTTAGAATCGAGATGGTTGGAGGTGAGAAACAGGAAGGGAGCCAGTGACCTGGTTGGGCATTTATTATAGACCTGCAAATAAATGGGACAGATGTAGAAGACACAATTTGTAGGTAAGTTATGGAAATCCATAGCACAAGTAAGGTTGTGACAGATGGTTATTTCAATTACACCGGGGAAGACTGAGAAAAGGATGGTGCACGGAAGAGGACAACTTCCTGCAGTGTATGCAGGAGAGCTTTCTGGAACAGAATATTTCCAGTCCTACCAGGGAGGGGCCTGTGCTGGGTCTGGTCCGAGGAAGTGAAATATGCCAAATGGTGAATATCAGAACATCAAGGGAGAATTTGGGAAATAGTGATCATAACTAATAAAGTTCATTATTAAGTTAGAAAGGATAAAATTTAATCAATAATTAAGATCCCTGATTGGAAAATGGTAGATTTTAGGGCTGTAAAAGTTGAACTGGAGCACATTGACTGGAAACACATTGAGCTGGATAAAGCAGTGGAGGGAAAATGGGAGCATTTCAAAAGAGAGCTGAGTAGGATGCAAGCTGGGTACATAGCCATGAGGAATAATCACCGGCTATCCAAAATTAAAGTGGATGACGAAAGATATTGATGAGAAAATAAGGAAGAAAGAAGAAGCCTATGATGCATATTCGAATAATAATAGCAATAGAAATTAGGAAGAGTATCTCCAATGCAGAAGAGAGGTTAAGGCTGGAATTAGGAAGGCTAAGTAGAAGTGTGAGGAAAGGATGGCAGGTTGCGCTAAAACTAATAGTAAAGTGTTGTTCAAGCATATTAATAGTGAAAGATTAGTGAAGGATAGAGCAGGACCCATGAGGAACAAGGAGGTTCAGCTGCTCACTGAAGCAAATGATATGGCAGAGTATTAAGTGGATATTTTGCTTCTGTCTTTACTAAACTAGAAAATAGTGACAATGGCCCAGTTGAAAATGTTGGTGTTTGAGCGACTGAGCAAAATTGTGATAGATAAAGAAGAGGAGCGAAAAGGTTTGGCAGCACTCCACACAGAGAATTTGCCAGGCCCATATGGGATGCATCCTAGGTTGCTAAAAATGGTAAGGGAGCAAATCACATTGACAGAAACTTTCCAGGTATTACTCCCAGAGCACTGGAGGATTACAAATGTGATGCTTGTTTAAGAAAGCAGCAAAGGGTAACCCAGGAAATTACAGACCTGTTTGCATGACATCAATATTGTGCAAGCAGATGGAGACCACAATACAGGTTAAGGTCAATATAAACTGAAACAAAAATAAGTTAACACAAGACAGTCAACATGGCTCTATCAAGGGCAGGTCTGACTCAATTAAATTTGTTCTTTGATGAGGTGACACAGGTAATGGATGAGGGTGGCCCTGTGGATGTTGCATATTTGGACATTCAGAAAGCATTTTGTTTGGTGCCATGTGGCAGGTTGGTTAGCAAATTAGAAATGTCTAGGATTGATGTGTTCTTGCAGCATGCACTACCTATGAGAGTGTTGGAGACAAATTCCATATGAGGTTTCACAAGACAGTTGGATATATTTGAGTGATGAATTTAGATGGCTATGGAGATAGGGCTGGAGAATGGGACTAGCTGGGTAGCTCTTTCAGGAGCCGATACAGATACAATGGGTCAAAGGGCCTCCTTCTATACTATAAAATTCAATGATTCTACAAGTTTCAGGCATTGGCTGACTAGGTACAGAGAGCCCTGGTGGCTAAAAGAAGAATCATATTGGACTGAAAACATTAACTCTGTTTCTCTCTCCACAGAAGTTGGAAGATCTGCTGAGTTTTTTCAGCATTTTCTGCCGCACCTTCATCCCTTCACAATTTAACCTCAGTCTTCTGCGATCTATAGACACGACTCTTCACCACACTGGCTAAAAGCATGAGAAATTGTTAGGGATATGCAATGAAGAGCTAAAAACAGATCATAATTATTTGTGTAACTATATCAATGTCTCTTAGTGAAATGGTTCTACTAGATGTGCAATATTATTTCATCTACAGCAATCAATGGTAAATATTCCCACATTGGTGTGATTAAATGTCACTTTGGGAACATATCTATTCAGAGTGAAAGACCATGTGTAATGAATATGGTGCAATTGCTTCTCACCGGTTTCTTTTTCAGGTGCATATGGTTTTACTAACAGCAAGCTTACATCTATTAAGGCAGTCCAAAGAAAGGCTTTTGCACCAGCTTTAATAATGGACTATAATCGTAAAGCAACTATTTTATTAAATATTATTGAAGAGATGAATCCATTGTGATTTGAAAAAAAGATTCTCACAATTAAACTGTCACAGCAGAAATAGGAAGAATATGTTTTTGAAGCTGAATGGAAATTTGGAGCAGGCATTTAAATCAACCTGTCTGTCACATTACCGTCAGCCTTCCTAACTCATTTCATCATGCCATCTGGATGTAAGGCACAACATACACGCTCCATGCAGTCTTCCTCATGTTGCTTTTAATTGCCTTACTTCTTTTGAGACCTGCAGTCCTGCACTTTTTGGAATCCACAACATGCTTATTTAACAAGGGCACTGCTTATGTTCATACGGCTCTAATGGCACTTGTGCAACAAATAGCACTGATAGATCCAGTTTAATGTGCTTATTCCAAAGTGACGTGAATATTTCAGTGATACATTGACACTTGAAAGAGGGGGTAAGCAATCCAGCAATGTTTATAACAAAGGTTTCATCGCTATCAGTAAAATGTGCTACATTGTTAATAGAACGTGGGAATACTGGCAGGCAGTTCTCACAGGAATAACTCCAAAAGCCCACCAATGTAAGTTAATGTGTTGCGTAACATAAACAAAAGCCACTTGATCAACATTTTCCCTGATTTGGAGATGCCGGTGTTGGACTGGGGTGTGCAAAGTTAAAAATCACACAATACCAGGTTATAGTCCAACATGTTTAATTGGAAGCACACTAGCTTTCGGAGCGACACTCCTTCATCAGGTGATTGTGGCCACAACCACCTGATGAAGGAGCGTCGCTCCGAACGCTAGTGTGCTTCCAATTAAACCTGTTGAACTATAATCTGGTGTTGTGTGATTTTTAACATTTTTCCTGTTCTATATCTTCCGTTTGCCTTGTTCCCATTCCCCCTTTCTGAAGCCCCTATGTGAATTGAAACTGAGGGGTGAAATTTCCGAGATCTTCCCTGACCAGGTAGCTGGGGCTTCTCTAGAATCTCCAAAGCTTACCTGAGATTCCAAATAATAATGTGTCCCCATTGCCTGACGAGAAGGTGACATGAGTATTGTGGTCAAGATTGGACTGAGTCCTCCGTTATATCAATTTGACACATTAGAACATTGAGGGAAGGCACACTGCAGCTCAGTGGTTAGCACTGTTGCCTAAAAGCATCAAGGACCCAGGTTCAATTCCAGCCCTGGGTGCTTCTCTGTGTGGAGTTTGCAAATTCTCCCCATGTCTTTTGTGGGTTTCCTCCCACAGTACAAAAATGTGTAGAATATTGAGGGATAAAATTCCAGATAGCACATAGAACATTTCAGTGCAGTACAGGCCCTTCAGCCCTCGATGTTGTGCTGACATGTGGAACCAATATGAAGTCCATCTAACCTATACTATTCCAATTTCATTCAATGTTTATCCAATGACCATTTAAATGCCCTTAAAGTTGGCAAGTCTACTACTGTTACATGCAGGGTGTTCCACACCCCTACTACTCTCTGAGTAAAGAAACTACCTCTGACATCTGTCCTATATCTATCAATTTAAAGCTACGTCCCCGCATTCTAGCTATCACCATCCAAGGAAAAAGCCTCTCATTGTCTCACTTATGTGGTAAACCCGTGAAATGTGCTTTTGTATGGCATGCTGTATGAGGGGGGTTGAATTTTTAAATAATGGCATGGGAGAGGGGTTCAGGGGGTTAAGAAAATTGTGCTAGAAAGCTGTGATGGTAATGAATGAAAGTGAACCAGCCATATAAATTCAGTGCAAGAAATAGTCAAGACTAGAGTGACTTAATTTGGTCACTTTAATGAGATCATTGAACTTCTTCCAGTACAACAAAGAAACTTTTAGAGGGGGACAATGTGTTGATATTTGTTTTCATTATCACCTCCCTCCATAAAGTCACTGCATATTTCCCAGGAATTCATCTGCTCCAACTCCAAATAGGTTGTCACTCCTGCTCTATGTTTTCAGAAAGAGGTAATCCAGGAGATTAGATTAGATTAGATTAGATTACTTAGTGTGGAAACAGGCCCTTCGGCCCAACAAGTCCACACCGACCCACCGAAGCGCAACCCACTCATACCCCTACATTTACCTTCACCTAACACTACGGGCAATCATCCAAGTTTAGTTCCCTGATACTTGCTGCTTATTTCTTTGATCTGGAAACCCAGTTTTCATTAATTCTGAGGTCATCCTGACTGTCTCATCTAACTCCTGTCCCCCCCCCCCCCCCCAGCCTATCTTGTCAGCTATGATGCCTACTTGGGGCCCATTACATCTGCATATATTTAAAAGCTCACTCCATCCCCAAACTGCCTGTCTGAAGCCTCTTCACCACGCCAATCCAAGCTGAATTCCTAGGATGTTTCGCATCTCTAAGTTGGCAGCTTTGTGATATCTACATCTGTACACATATTTGCCAAACTCCACAGTTGTGGTCAACTCAGAGGGAAAATCCCATAAGCACCCACTGAAATTACTGCTTTCAGCTTAAATGTTGCAATGGGAGTGGGGGGAGTAAAATAAATTGTCACAAACCTCGCCATGTTTGCCCTCGTCCACTAAGACACAGTAACAGGTTTCTACAAAAATCACATTATTTTTCTTATCCAGCCGGGACCTCCAAGAAGATGGTGCTGGCTGGAGGTGAGAACATGGCTTCTTAGTTTCTTCCCTCCTGCACAGGAAGCGCAAATACAGAATTCCATTCAGTCGTCATTCTGATTAATCAACACCAACTTGCTGTTTAATGATTGGCTGCTTTATATGCTTTTGTGCACAAGTAACAGGACCTCGTGCAACAAGGGGCATCAATGGAGTTGCAGGTAGATAGGATAGTGAAGAAGGTGTTTGGTATGCTTTCCTTTATTGGTCAGAGTATTGAGTATAAGAGTTTGGAGGTCAAGTTGCGGCTGTACAGGACATTGGTTAGGCCACTTTTAGAATATTGTGTGCAATTCTGGTCTCCCTGCTAGAGGAAGGATGTTGTGAAACTTGAAAGGGTTCAGGAAAGACTCACAAGGATGTTGCCAGGGTTGGAGGGTTTGTGCTATAGGGAGATTCTGAATATGATGGGGTTATTTTCCTTGGAGAATCGGAGGCTGAGGGGTGACCTAATAGAGGTATATAAAATCATGAAGGACATGGATAGGGTAAATCGAAAAGATGTTTTCCCTGGGGTGGGGGAGTCCAGAAATACAGGACATAGGTTTAGAGTGGGAGGGGAAAGATTTAAAAGAGACCTAACGGGCAACTTTTTCATACAGAGGGTGGCGCGTGTATGGAATGAGCTGCTTGAGGATGTAGTGGAAGCTGGTACAATTACAACATTTAAAAAACATATGAATGGGTACATGAACAGGAAGGATTTAAGAGAGATATGGGCCAAGTGCTAGCAAATGAGACTAGGTTAATTGAGGATATCTGGTTGGCATGGATGAGTTGGACGAAAGGGTTTTATTCCTTGGTTGTCCTTGGTTGTAGAGAGGACTGATGGGAAGGCAGGGAGACATAGGAATTCCTCTGCAGTCCATATAATCTCATCGGATTCTCTTAACAGACGTTTGTTTTCCTCTAGTTTCCCTTTATGTTTGGAAAGATCTAATGCCAGTGGATAAAGAATCCTTCATCATTATTTTTCAGCTGTCTGGGAGTGCAAATCTCATGTTGCAGATAGGTTTGTAAAGTTTGGCTGCTTGAACTTGAAGTAATTTCTCCTTGGCCTCTAGCTGCATTGATCTCCATGAACAGGTAAATCACTGGGGGTAAAGGATCATGATAAAGCTGGACTTTGAATTCTATCATTTGGACCAGAATAAAACATAGAAAATAGGTACAGGAGTAGGCCATTCAGCCCTTCGAGTCTGCACCAAAATTCAATATGCTGACTATGCAATCTCAGTATCCCATTCCCACCCTCTCCCCATACCTCTTGATCCCTTTTGCCGCAAAGGCTATATCCAGCTCCCTCTTGAATATATCTGATGAACTGGCCCCAATGTTTCCTGTGGGAGAGATTTCCACATGTTCACAACTCTCTGAGTGAAGAAATTCTTCCTCATCTCAGTTCTGAATGGCTTACCACTTATTGTTGTACTATGATCCCTAGTTCTGGACACTCCCAACATCAGGAACATTCTTCCTGCATTTCGCCTCAGTGATGTAACATCTAGTGAAATAACCGTATATTTTCAACAATTTCTGATTTCCGAGATACAGCTAAAAGCTGAGGTTTAGATTACATTACAGTGTGGAAACAGGTCCTTCGGCCCAACAAGTCCACACCGACCCGCTGAAGCGAAACCCACCCATACCCCTACATTTACCCCTTACCCAACACTACGGGCAATTTTAGCATGGCCAATTCACCTGACCTGCACATCTTTGTGACTGTGGGAGGAAACCGGAGCACCCGGAGGAAACCCACGCAGACACGGGGAGAACGTGCAAACTCCACACAGTCAGTCGCCTGAGGCGGGAATTGAACCCGGGTCTCTGGCGCTGTGAGGCAACAGTGCTAACCACTGTGCCACCGTGTCACCCACAGGTATGCAGGCCTGCTCCACACAAGAACATTAAAACAAAGTTCAAGCTCAGTCCTATGGTCCATTGCTTCACTGAATCCACGTGAGTCCTAGTCTGAGGACGACATGGGATACATGAGAAACTCCAATGATTTCCAAATTTGATATCATGTTGGTTACAATGTAAGTCTACATTTAATGTAGTAGTATGTGTCAATACAAGGCCCTTATGCTTCCCACCCCCAGATAAAGGTGGACTAAGAGATAAGATCAGAAAGGCTAAAAACAGTTTGCTGAGGTGTTCCTTCTGGGTTAGCTGTGTGGAGTCAGAAAGTGTTGCTGTTGCCGTGGCCCAAGCAGAATCACAAAGGGCAAGAACACATCAGAGTCCACTAGAGAAAGCTGAGTAAGCGCTTGATCCACTCATTTGGTTTTCTCGAAGAATGCTTCATCTTCCACCTTGGGACCCTACAACCGCACGGCATCAATATTGACTTCACTAGTTACCCAATCTCCCCTTTCTCCACTTCATCTCTGATTTAACCCTCCAACTTGGCGCCATCCTACCTGCAATTTCCTTCCCACCTGTTCGCTCCACCCTCCTCACCAACCTATCACACTTACCCGCACCTCCATCTACCCAGCTATCTTGCCCCCAGCTCCACCCCAACCCCTCTATTTATCTAACATTCCCCTTCCCTCCTCCACATTCCTAAGGGCTTATGCCTGAAACATCAACTCTCCTGCTCCTCAGATGCTGCCTGATCTGCTGTGCTTTTCCTGCACCACACTTTTTGACTCTGACTCTCCAGCATCTGCAGTCCTTACTTTCTCCTTTTCTTGAAGATATTACAGCTTTCAGATATTAATGCAGAACTACTGAGACAAATCTGTGCAAAGGGTTGTCTTTTCTTTGTGTATTTTTACACTGCGAGTTGTCTTTTTATATTGGCTATGTACTTTTATTTTTCATTCTCCCTATAACTTAGTCCTCAGTGAGGAGTTGGACAAGCTAGGACCTTTCACTTTAGAGCATAGGAGATGAGAGGCGATCTTATACAACTATATAAGATCATGATAGGGTGAATGCCCTCAGCCTTTTACCCAGGCTTGGGAAATCGAGGACTAGAGGACATCATTTTAAGGTAAGAGGAGTAAGAATGAAAAGGAACCTGAGGGATAACGTTTTTACACAGAGGGTGGTACATATATGGAATGAGCTGTCAGCGGAAGTGGTTGTGGTGGGTACATTAACAATATTTAAAATGTATTTGGACAAATGCACAAATAGGAAAGGTTTAGAAGGATATGGGCCAAGTGCAGGGAAATGGGGTTAGCATGGGTGGTCCAGTTTGGGCCAAAGGGTCTGTCTCCATGCTGTCGTCTCCTATGACTCCGACTCTATTTAAACTTGTGAAATTAGTGCCACAATGGATGTTGTGATATACACCATCAGTCACCCAAACTTTGATTCATACAGACTTTTATATATATTATGTTAGAGCCCAGGAAAACAATGGAGTTCCTATCTGGGCAGTACCTGTGTGTAATAGCACAGACAACAACACTCACTGTGTACAGACTGACTCTATTTGCACATTCCAAAGGTGCTGCATTATAATAGACAACTTGATCAGTATGACTAGCTTCATGGCCAATATTACAATTGCCATGACCTGTATCACTGGTGACTTGACCTGTGTTAATAGTGGCAGGAACTGTATGATCTGCTAGCTTCCATTCCCACAGTTCATCCCTTGTTTCTGAGCAGCCAACCTCAGACTTTCAATGTGTTTGTTTAAATTATTTCAACAGATTAGCCCTAAATCACCTGTGATTTTTCTAATACCTTTAAATATGCCATATTTCTAGATAAATAAGTGAAAGAAAACCATATCACTTAAAAGGTTATCTCTCGCCTTGAATTACTCCAAATCAACTGCAATCTTTCCTGCCTCTGTCTTATCTAAGACTGAGGTCAATGCTTGATAAGCTTCAACTTGAATATCCGAAGGCACTGTGTCCTTACTTCTGTTTACACAAACCCAACATGCTGAAATTAAGTTTTATTGTACATTTTCCACAAAGGCCTTAAATTTGTGGCATTCCTTCCTTTTTTGGTATTTTCTTTCCCTTAATCTTCAGGGTTTATTTTTGAGCCTTAGTTCATTGTCACCAAATCAATACATCCTGTGTTGCATCAGCAGCATATCAGTCTTATTGGTTTCAGGTGCTTTGTGTTTGAGAAAGTCACCCTGTTTTTTCAATAAAAAAGACCCATAATTTTTTATATATTAAAGTGGACAGAATCTCCGCACATGTACCTTCTAAATTTCCAGCTATATGAGCAAGATGGACTCACCTTTGAGAATATATTCCTGACAGATGTTATTTCAAAGCAGGATATTAACTACATGCATCTGAACAGATGAAATAAATGCCACAGCCAAAACTATTTGGTGAAAGAGAAAAGATGAATCTTCAGTTATTATGGAGACCAAGCTTGCCTGGAAGTGACATTAACGGAGACAAGAGTCGGCTGAAAAGTGTATGGCAGGTTTCCACCTTCAGAAAAGAAAGAGTCAAATTGGTAATAACTGAACCCAGAAAAGCTTCCAGACCTTCTTGGTAACTGATGCTGCCAAGCATGCTGAATTAACTTTTATACATCTTTTGGGTATAAAGTGGAAATCCTGTGAATGAAGTGCTTAAAAGAAGAACAAATCAAAGCGGGAACTCAACACATGTTTTTTCTTTTTTTGAAAAGAGCTGAGGGAACTTTTGAAAAAAAGTAAGGTAAAATATAGCAAATGTATATTGAACTCTATATTACTGTCAGTAAATGGCTGTGGATGCCTTTATGCATAAATTGCATGTAAAACAGCATGAAAGTAAGGGAAAAACAGTTACACAATCAAAAATTCTGAACAGCTGTTTTAATAAGAAGATAGCATTAATAATATAAACTTCTTTTTGAATGTCATTCCAATTCGTCCAAGTTGTAGTGCTCTACGTTCAGCATGTTGTTTTAATGAGACGTGTACTTTGAAGAGGAAAGCTATCTGACATCTCAGATTACTTTTTAAAATTAATGTTATCGTAATATACCTCACAGCGCAGAACGCTATCAATAACAAAATGTTTAAATAAGCCTGAAAAATATAGTAATTAAAATATGCCTAGCAGCAGTCCCATGAAAAAAAGAAAAGCTTCTCTTCAATTTCCCCTGCAGCTCCATTGCTATGGTACAGAGGCATGTAACAAGTTAACAAGAAAAAATGTTCAGTTGAACAAAACACTGTGAAGCTGCACCCGTTGGCAGTGGTAATTATCTCGGTTAATACTAGAATTACTGGGGCAAAGGCTGACGTACTTCTGAACATCAGCAACACTAACAAATCACAGTCTGAGTGGAATAATATGATTGTGGTGGAAATTACCATCACTGTGTTGCACCTCTCTTTTTATGACTTATAAAATATTGCAGGCAGTATTCATAACTTCATTACTAAGGTCTTTAACTTTTTGACTGCTGTTAGCTACTGTTATTCTGTATTACTGTATTTCAGTAAAATTAATGATAGATGAGGCAACAAGATTACTACTGGGCATTAAATAACATAATAAGAAAGATATAAATAATACTAAATGGAAACGTCTTGGATTCCCCCTATTTTAGGCTCTGTGGTTAGTGAGCAGTCTGATGAAGTAAATATTTAGCACTAGGAGACATAAATTCATATTCCTTCTGTCTGAATGAGGAAATAGAAATCAGAAGAACCATTTGAAAAATGGAGTCTCTCTTTGGAACAATACAGATTGCAGGGCAATATAATGGAGAAGTGCGATATTTTGATAGAAACAGATTTTTTTCTAGTAGTTATTTGATCAGGATTCAAAGTGAAACACAAAGTATTTAAACTGGAGAGAAGAAATATTTTGGAGAGTTGTGAAGCTGTGGAACTCATTTGTAAGGTTAATAGTTGAGACAGAAACTATGTCAACATTCAACAGGATTACATTGGACAGGTTGATGAATGTGAAGAAATTAAAAGGATATGAAAACTGAATATATATGATAAATGCTGTTTGATTGGACTGGAGGACAAATGTTGACAAGGCCTGGTCAGGCCAAATGGTCTGTTTTCATTTTCTGCCTATTTTGAGGCCTACCAAGGTTGACATTTTTATAGAAGTAGTGTATATCAGGCAGATATTTTGAACCTCTCTGTTGCTCATCAGGCGAACAAGGTAAAATATATATCAATGCATTGCCTAACTTCTCCCTTTCAAACTCTGTGCACCTTTTTGTAGGCAAGCAAAATGTTGTCATTGTACTCAGGATAATGGACAAGGTTAATGATGATGTTGTGCAATAGGCCATTACTAAAACCAATAAATTACTTTTAGAACATTTAGTCTTTAGGTGGAGTGATAAAAATAAATATAGATTGTAAACACGTCTGGGTAGTTTGGTTTCCAATTGCATCTTGCTCAACACCACCTCTCCTATCATCAGTTAGCTCAGTGATTTTTGAAGTTGAACGTGTGACCAAATTTTGATCTTTGTTATCTGGCAGAGAATTGCCCCAACATGGCTGACACTTCCAGATTACTCTCCAAAGGTGTCTACTACATTCTGCTGTTTCTGACATGTACCCAGCTGCTGTCTCTACTAGCCTCCACAAACTCAAATTTTTACTATAGCCTCTTCCTGTCCAGCACTATTACCATGGCGAAATGGGCAGTATATAAATGAGTGTAGATGTTTTCAGTTGTTTGCTGTTGGCCTCATTGGGTAAAGGCACCATAAAGTGTCATAGTAATGAGACAGAATCACAGCAGTGTCACAGTACCAGAGGAGAGGACATTCAGTGCAGATGTCTGCACCGGTTCTCCAAATGAGTGCTGTGACTTATGCCAATGTGCCATTTCCCCCATACCCTTGTATCTTGTTTCTATTTAAATAATCATCAAATGTCTCAACTAAACCTGTCTCCATCACATTTCCAGGCATTCTAGGTAATTTTTTTTCTCACATCATGTTTGTTGCTTATGCAAACCACTTGAAATCTGCGGCCTTTTGCTCTTGATCCTCTTCTAAGGGGAAGATGGATCCAATCTCATTATTTTGAACATTTCAATCAGATCACCTCTTTGCCTTTTTTTCTCCAAGGAGAATAGTCCCAATCTGTCCAATCTATCCTCATAACTGAAGTATGTCACGGCTGGAACCATTCCTGTAAATCTCTTCTACCCTCTCTCCAATTCATCCACATCCTCCTATAGTGTACACAATACTCCAGTTGAGGTCTAACAACTGTCTGATAAAAGTTTATCACCTCTTCATATTTGTACTCTATACCCTTATTAATAAAGTCCAGGATACTTCTGCTTTATGAGCTGTTCCCTCCACTTGTCCTGCCACCTTCAGTGATCCATGCACATATACACCCACGTGCCTCTGCTCCTCACTCGTTCTAGACTTGTATCTCCAATGTGATATTGTCTGTTCTTCACACTGAAATGCATCTCAACATTGAATTTCATCTGCCACCTTTCTTGCCACATCCACCATATATTCTTTTGAAGTTCTATATTGTCTTCCTCACTGTTTACAATGCTTCCAAGTTTCATTTTATCCATAAACTTTGAAATTCCCCACTGTATACCAATATCTAGATCATTATTATATATCAGGAAACGTAAGCGTCTCATGCTGATCCCTGAGAAACTCGTCAACAAACCTTCCTCCAGCCCAGGAAATTATGCATTCATCCTTCCTGTAACT
Source organism: Chiloscyllium plagiosum (assembly GCF_004010195.1). Taxonomy (NCBI): domain Eukaryota; kingdom Metazoa; phylum Chordata; class Chondrichthyes; order Orectolobiformes; family Hemiscylliidae; genus Chiloscyllium; species Chiloscyllium plagiosum. The sequence continues at coordinate 4,832,534 of NC_057712.1, read as the reverse complement.
CAGCTTATTTTATACCCACACTTATACAGTCCTTTTTCAAGTCTAATGTGTGATGATGATGCATTGAATACACAGTCAAAAAGTGTGGCACTGGAAAAGCACTGCAGGTCAGCATCGAAGGAGCAGGAGAGTCAATGTTTCAGGCATAAGCCCTTCATCAAGAACCGAACACCATCTAATACTCCACATACAGTACATCTAAAGCATTTCCCTCATCAAGCTTTTCTGTCACCTCCTTAAAAAATTCCATTCAGCTTGTCATGGATACTTGGCTCTTCTTAATTAAACCACTTAAATCCGTGCGACTATTAATTTGATCCAGAAAAATTATTTCTGGAAGCTTCCCCACCAATGAATATAAACCGAATGCTTTGTAATTGCTTTGCTTCTCATTTTTTTTGGAGCAGTAGTGTGATGTTTGTAATTCTCCAAACTCCTGGTGCTTCTCCTGAGCCTAAGGTTAACTGAAAAATTATGACAGTTGTCAAACTTATTTTCTTCTGTAACGTTTAATGTATCTCATTGGGTGCAACAGTAGTAGATGTGCCAACTTTAAGGGTATTTAAATGGCCATTGGATAGGCAAATGGTTGAGAATGGAAGAGTGTAGGTTAAGTGGGCTTCAGATTTGTTCCACAGGTCAGTGCAGCATCGAGGGCCGAAGGGCCTATACTGTGCTGTTATGTTCTGTGTTCTATGTTCATCTGGTCCTGGTGTCTTGTCAACTTTCAGTACTTTAAATCTATCAAAGGCTTCTTCCCTGTCAATTTAGCGGTGTTCCAGTGACAGATTTTCCTACTATGATAGTAGCTAAAGACTGAGGAAATAAATGAATACTTTTTAATTTATGTCGCCTGCCCCCATGTGTTAGTCTCCTATTTGATCTCTCATTTTCCAAACAGATCCTTTTTACCATTCTCTTACAATGCATATGTTTAGTGAAGACTTTCTTTGGGATTCCAATATGTGTTTGCTGCCTGTGTATTCTATTCATTCATCTTTGCTTCTGTCATGTGCTTTGTTACCTCTCCATTGAACCTTCTCTATCGCTCTTGATTCTCAATTGTATTTTCTACCTGATAGATTTTCTTCTTCTTTATCTTAATTTCTATCCAAAAGCTTTGGATATGTTTGTGCTCCCTTTTTCCATTTGAGGGAATATACCTTGAGTGTGGACAAACCATCTCTCCTTTGAAGGTAGCTCATTGCTCCGTTACAGTTGTTCTTCTCAATCTTTAATTCCATAGATTGGCCTGCTTCATTCTTGTCCACTTAAGTTGGCTTTCTGGCACCTGATTATTCTGACTCTGGATTGATCGCTATTGTTCTCACCCATCCTCCTCAACCCATACAGTACAATAATCATGTTTCATAAGTGTCCTGCTAACTGACACTTGATCCACTTAGCTCACCTCATTTATCCATAATCAGGTTCAACAATGCACACTATCTACTGAACATCTACTGCTGGACACATCTAGGCACATTTGCCCCTTACACTACCTGTATCCAGCTTATACATGGGTAATTAAAGCCCACTGTTATATTTACACTGTAATGTTGGCATCTATCTATAATTTCCTGGTAGATTTGTTCTTCTGCATCTTTCCCATGATTTGTCTAACAATGTAACCATTCCATTCTTTTGTTTCTTCATTGTAGCCAAATTGATTCTGGAACATCCTCTTTCAATGCTCTCTTTAGCCAATACTGCCAACCCTCCTCATCTGCTTCCTTTCTTGTCTTTTCTGAAAAACCTTATATTATTGAATATTTAACTCCCAGCCTTGTCCTTCCTTGATCCAGGTCTTTGGCATGGGCACAATATCATATTTTCCACATGGTAATCTGTGCCCAAAACTCCCCAGTGTTATTTGTTAAACTCTGTGCATTTCCATTTAAGCACAGTAACCATGGTTTAAACTTCATTGCGTTCTACCCAACCTTGAATTCATCTATTAACTTAGTAATCTCTGTACTTGTGCTTTCTATCAGCATCTTGTTAACCTGATATTATTAGAGCCATCCACAATGTCTAATCTAAAGCACCTTCTTACTAGACACACATTCATTTGCCTTATCCTTCTATCACTGTACTCGCTCGCACATGGGTGTATTCTGGAGGTTACCCACAATTAAGGCCCTGTTTGCTACTTTTATACCTAACTCCCTAAATTCTGATTAAAGGACCACCTCCCCATTCCTACTTACTTCATTGGGAACAATAAGGTTCATGACCTTTGGCTGTTACCCTCCCCCAGAAGAATGGTCTATAATTCTGCAGAAGAATCACTCGATCTAAAATGTTAGCCCTGATTTCTCTTAAATGATGCTGCCAGGCCTGCTAAGCTTTTCCAGCAATTACTGTTGTTGTTTCCATAGTGACATCTTTGATCCTTGCACTATGTCGGCAACTGATGTCATAGAACCCTTTCCATGGCCACAGAACCTCTTGAATATTCCCCTAATTAATGATAAATGCTCTTTCTTTCTTCCTTCACTCTTCCTTTACAGTCAGGTCATGTGACTGTGACTGCACTTCCTTATGGAAGCTGAAAATGTGTTGCTGGAAAAGCGCAGCAGGTCAGGCAGCATCCAAGGAACAGGAGAATCGACGTTTCGGGCATAAGCCTTTCTTAACTTCCCATTTAATACAGACCAAACTTTCCATTCAACTGAGCTGAGCTACCATGTCTTCATATTATTTCCCATATGTCAATTGTATTTTGCTTTAGGTTACTTGTATTACATATTTTATTGGCCCTGACTTTCTCTTATTACTGGCATTTCTCAGTTAAATCCTGGTATGGACTATTTCTTCGGAAGTAATTCACTTTTCTAATTTATAGCAATTTAGGAACAGTTCCAAATAACAGTTTCTAACCAACAAATGAACATAATGAGAAAAAGTAGAAAAGAACAAAAGTACTTCTTCCTCATCCTTCATCAAACTTGGCACGCTTGACCTCTTGTAGTAAAGCTTACCTGAAACACCCCTCTCCCATCCCTGCACCGAGTTTCCACTTTGAACAAATTCCCAGATATACTCTCCCAGTTTCTTTCTCAATCAGGCAGCATCTCCCTCTCACTGCCCTCACTGAATGGAAAGACTAACTAACTGGAGTGGGCAATGTTTGCAGTCTTATTCCTCAGTTTACGTTGTGTTTGCCCTGATCAGTTCAGTGGTCAGCTAACCATGGGGTATATGGCCTCGCCCAATTCTACCGCCGTAAAAAGGAAAAATACGACATTTGAGGGTCTGACTTGGGATTCCCAACTTCTTCACGCATCTTCACCACAGGGAAGATGTTCCACATCATGGTAAAATACTGGGCCATAACTCCATGCCCAATTACTTATATGAATCATCCATCACAAATACAAGAGAGATGGTCGGACTGCCTTATAATAAATTTAAGATGAAGACAGATGAGACCTCAACCCACTCTCTCAATCAAATATTCTAACTATCCAAAGAAATGAAAGAGAGGAATCCCTCTGAAAACCATCCAGTTCCCCTGCTGTGTGTTTGTGAAGAGAATTGGAAAATGTACACTTAAAAAAATGTAACTGCAGTAAAGCTTCTAAAGTTATTTTATTGAAAATATCAATTGGACACAAATCATTTGGCTATCTGGTATGCTAATCTATCCACCAATTCCATTCTGAGCTGAGCCAAATCAAAGCAGAGGAAACGTTCATGAAAAATCTTATACTTTGCTCACAATTTGTAAGGAATGAAGTATTACTGATTCAAACAATGTCGTGGATTTTATAACATCATTTATGAATGTAGTAATATTATTCAGGGGTAGGAAACATCAAATAACCACACACAAAAAAAGCATTGAATAACTGCACAAAAAAGCATCACATTGCTGTACAAATGGAATATGTTGTGCTTTGAATCCATTTCTCAGACATGTTGTCGTTTTCTTTGTCTGAAATTTACCCAAGTAACAGAAAAGAATCCATTGTAATCCATATTATATTTCTTTGATAATTTATTCTTCTTACAAATGTAAACAATCTTGAGGATGGGAATTGTATGAATGATCAGAAAAGACAGCTTAAAACTCCTTGAAACCTCTGAAGACAGGCAAAGCCTCCAATGTGGACAGCGATTTGATTCTTGGAGATTTAAAATGCTCCAGGACATCAGTTTTGATTTTGGTAGTATTAAAAAATAACTTTATTCTCCTTGTAAAATGGCCTCGATGTCTGAGAAGGGAAAGTGTGTTCATGAGATGGTAAAATCAGAATATTAAACAAATCTGTTGTTAAAAAAATGTTAGTTTTTCAAGAAGGTTTGTTTCCATTACACCCTGAAAGAAACCTGTATAGGGTTCAGCGGGGAGCACAGGTGGAACCATGTCGTGGTCTGAACAACATGGGTTATTGTGAGATTGATGGCAGAATCAAGACAGGTCCTCAGAGTCTTCCAGGAGCATATCCAAAGGGGTACCCGGGCTATTCTGCAAAATTATACTGTAAACAGACCTGATCTTACCAAGTTTAGTCACTACATTTCAGGGTCCAGATACCTAAGTACTCCAAAATCTGACCACAGTGGAGGCAGCTGAGCAGTTCAGTGGCTGGCTACCATCTGGATCAACAGACACATATGATTTGGCGAACTCCACTGCAACAAAAATGAAAAAAAATACCACATTTGTGCTTCCCAACCTCTGACATCTTCACCGGAGTGGAGAGGTTCCACATCATGGCAAAACATTGGGCCATAGCGCATATTCAATTACTTACATGTGAACCACCCACCTCAAACACAGGAGAGACGGCCAAAGTGTCTTAGAATAACTTTAGGAGGAAGATGGATGAGAACTAGACACAGCATCTACCATTAAGAGAATGATGTTTTGGCAGATGCATACACACTGAATGTTTTATCTTCCTGACTGAGGTAAGTTATTTGAGGAAAGTGCAGGAACAAAGGTGGTCTTTATAATCAACTAGATGTGCAGTATAATGCTTAGTGCAGGATCAAAGTGAGTGCCAAAGTTTCACACCACAGGCCACAATCTTTGACAACGAATACAGTTCATGGTCAAAGTCACTGAGGTGGTTGCAGGAGCTATTCTGGTACGTTGTTTTTTCTTACATGAAGTTTGGATCCTCCTTGATTGTAATTTTGATAAAACAGACAACTCAATAATATAATAACTCTGAAACCTATGGCATTGACTGTAGTGGTAGAATCGGGTGGCATTAGTACAAATAAACTTATTTTATATCTTATGGATTTGCAACTAAGTAAAATACTTACTAGGTAAAGTAATGTTAACCTAATAAATGCTGTCAGTATAATCAAGAGGAAAATTCAGGAGAAAGAAAAAGCGAACCTAATGCAGGATTTTAATGAAACAAAATCAGAAGTTGCTGGGAAAAGGTCAGCAGGCCTGGCAGCATCTGTGCAGAGAAATCAAAGTTAAAGTTTGGGTCTGGTGACCCTTCCTCAGAACTTCCTCAGGATTTTAATGCATGTTTTGGTAACTGAAATCTGGATGAGACAAGACTGACCTTGTATATCGGGAGATATCACACTTCAGGCTATTTTAGTATTGAAAAGTACTTTGACTTTGACTGTCACCAAAACTGTTGAATTGTATCCAGAATTACATTGACCTTTTCCCAGTTATGATATAAATTCTTCCAGACAATATGTTTTATTTCTGTTACTTTCATGTTCCCTGAGTAACCTCCCTCTGAAGGTAAGTGATTTAAGAAGCAGTTCGACATTTCAATGATAAGATCATAGGTTTTAGTGAAAGGATGTACTTATAAATGCTCTTGTTGTGGCACCCAAGTATTCTTCCTTTCAGTAGTATGTGCTATCAGTGAAAATCCTGCAGAGATACAATGTTATCCAAAAGGTCACACAAGTGGCTGTTACACACCCATGCGAGTTGATAGTTAGTGCTGGAAGATTGGGCGGCACGGTGGCACAGTGGTTAGCACTGCTGCCTCACAGCGCCAGAGACCCAGGTTCAATTCCCGCCTCAGGCGACTGACTGTGTGGAGTTTGCACATTCTCCCCGTGTCTGCGTGGGTTTCCTCCGGGTGCTCCGGTTTCCTCCCACAGTCCAAAGATATGCAGGTTAGGTGAATTGGCCATGCTAAATTGTCCGTAGTGTTAGGTAAGGGATAAATGTAGGGGTATGGGTGGGTTGCGCTTCGGCGGGTCGGTGTGGACTTGTTGGGCCGAAGGGCCTGTTGCCACACTGTAAAGTAATCTAATCTAATCTAAAAGTAATCTAATTGTTCAGTTATTGCTGCATTACAGAGCGAGCATGTTGTGTGGTCACATCCACACATGCACACTTTCAGCAGGGTATGCAGTGCAACAATTTCTAACAAGAATCTGACCTGATGCCCAGATCCAAGCCTGTTGAGTGAATTGTAGTAATCCTCCCACCTCCTACCTAAGATCAGTTAGCTTACCACATTCCCTGTCTTGGAGTTGAAACTTCTGTTGTGCATATGGCTCAGCTGTTCAGTGGGCCAACAGACCGTGAATTTAACGGTCATGGGCAGTAATATTAGTTTGGATTGGTGCCAGTAGAATTAGTGTAATTTTTCAGAGTTAAGTTGTATTACTTAGAATTTAAAGCACAGAACTAGGTCATTCACTCTGACCCGCATTTGCCAGTCCTTATTTTTTTATATGAGCCTCCCTCCACCTTACTTCATTGAAATAAATTAGCATCACCTTCTCCTTCTTGACATCAAGGCAGCATTTGACGAAGTGTGGTATCAATGAGCTCTAGCAAAAATTAAAATCAATGAGAATTGGGAGAAAAGCTCTTTGCTGGATAGAGTCATACCAGGCACAAAAGAAGACAGTGGTAGTTTTTGAAGGTCAGTCATCTCATCTCCAGGCCTCCTCTCCAAGAGTTCTCCAGGGTAGTGTCATAAGCTCAGCCATCCTCAGCTGCTTCATCAATGACCTTCCCTCCATCAGGTCGGATGAGGGAATGTTTACTGAAAGTTGTCCAATGTTCAGAACCTTCATGGAACCTCAGATACCGAAGCATTCTACAATGACATGCAGCAAGACTAGGACAATACCCCAGTCTGAGCTGACAGGTGGCAAGTAACATTTGCACCACAAAAGTACCAATGACTATCTCCAACAAGAGAGAATCCAACCATCTCTCAATGACATTTAATAACATTACCATTGCTAGTGCCCTTACTGTCAACATCCTGGGGGAAAACCATTGACCAGAAATTAAACTGGACTAGCCATTTTAGTAGAGGCTACAAGAGCAAGCCACAGACTTGGAATGCTGTGTCAAGTAGCTCATCTCTTGATTTTCCAAAGACTGCCCATGATGTACAAACAGAGTGTGATAGATCCACTTTCTTTCTTCATATCAAAAATGGTGATTCAAAGTATTTGATTATGGGAGAATGAATCATGCAGAGGTTATCTGCTTGATTTTCTAAAGATGACTGCACAGATAGAGTCGTGGAGATGTACAGCATGGAAACAGACCCTTCGGTCCAACCCATCCATACCGACCAGATATCCCAACCCAATCTAGTCCCACCTGCCGGCACCCACCCATATCCCTCCAAACCGTTCCTATTCATATACCCATCCAAATGCCTTTTAACTGTTGCGTTTGTACCAGCCTCCACCACATCCTCTGGCAGCTCATTCCATAACATCCTTGTAAATCTTTTCTGAACCCTTTCAAGTTTCACAACATCTTTCTGATAGGAAGGAGACCAGAATTGCACGCAATATTCCAAAAGTGGCCTAACCAATGTCCTGTACAACCTACATGACCTCCCAACTACTGTACTCAATACTCTGACCAATAAAGGAAAGCATACTAAATGCCTTCTTCACTATCCTATCTACCTGAGACTACACTTTCAAGGAACTGTGAACCTGGATTCCAAGATCTTTTTGTTCAGCAACACTCCCTTGGACCTTACCATTAAGTGTATAAGTCCTGCTAAGATTTACTTTCCCAAAATGCAACACCTTACACTTATTTAAATTAAACTCCATCTGCCACTTCTCAGCCCATTGGCCCATCTGATCAAGATCCTGTTGTAATCTGAGGTAACCTTCTTCGCTGTCCACTACACCTCCAATTTTGGTGTCATTTGCAAACTTACTAACTGTACCTCTTACCTCGCATCCAAATCATTTTTATAAATGACAAAACGTAGAGGACCCAGCACTAATCCTTGTGGCACTCCACTGGTCACAGGCCTCCAGTGAAACAGAGTTAACTTTCAGAATATAAAAAGAACTGTTGAAATTCTGACGGCAGTTAAAAAGAATTAATGTAACAAACTAATCTTTGTCAATGTTTCCCAAGGAGATGTTGTTGTAAGAGCATCACCAGTAGCTCTGAGTAGAAGCCAGTGTTCAGGTGCTGGGAATTCTGCATCAAGGAACCCATCTCCTGATTGTCTGAAGTCTGTCCATTATCTACAAGGAGAAAGTCTGGAGTGTGATGGAATACTCCCCACTTGCCTGGATTGGAGCTGCTCCAACAACAATCAAGAAGCTTGACACCATCCAGGACAAAGCAGCCCACTTGATGGCTGGCTCTACCACAAACACCCACTCTCTCTTCCACCAATGCTCATTAATAGCAGGGTGTACTATCTTCAATATGCACTGCCGAAATTCACCAAGGAGCCTCAGACAGCTCCTTCCAAACTCATGACCACTTCTAGCTTATAGGACAAGGGCAGGTTCTTTGGTGCATAACCATCTGGACGTGCCCCTTCAAGACATTCACCATCCTGATTTGGAAATATATTGCTGTTCCTTCATTGTTGCTACATCAAAGTCTGGAAATTCCCTCCCCAACAAGATTATGGGTCTACCTACAAAAAGTGGATTGCAGTGGTTCAAGAAGGCAACTCATGACCAATTAATGATAAGTTAAAACATTGGTTGAACCAGCAGTGGCTATGTCCCATGAATGAATTTAAAAAAAATAAATGAAAGAATAGCCAAAGTGAGCAAGGGATCTTTGGTGGATTGTTTTAAGGAATTAATAAGGGGCTGGAAGATGATTAAAATTAATATTTTGCATTGGTCTCTACAGTGAAGGACATCCCAAAAAGATAAGAAACATGCTAATCTACCCGAAAAATTTTCACAGAGTCTATTAGAAGGGGCCTGCACGATAGGGTCTAAAGGAAGTGCTGGAGACATAGTGAAGGCATTGCTTAAAGTTATTCCAGAATTCACTGGATTCCAGGAAAGTTCCAATGGATTGGAAAAATGGTGTGAGGCCCATGTAAAAAGGGAAGGGAGTCAGGCCAGTTAGCCTAACATCTGTCATTGGGAAAATATTAGAGTTTATTCCTAAGGAAGAAACATTTTATGAAAGCTTAACACATTAAAACAGAATCAACTTGGTTGTGTGAAAGGGAAATCGTATTTATCAGATTTTCTGGAGTTCTCTGATGGTATAGCAAGTAGTGTTAATAAAGGTGAATGAAAGGTGCAGTATATTCAGATTTCCGGAAGATTTTTGATAATGCGCAAGAAAAAGGAGCTAATGCTGTTAGGGTAATGGATTGAGGATTGGTAACATGCCAAAAACAGAGTCAGGATTATTACATCTTTGTCAAGTTGGAAAGACATATCTATAAGGATAGGCCCTATGGCTCAATTATTTGCTATCTATATTAATGACTTGGAGGAGGTGGAGAGCACATTATATCCGCACGGTGGCTCAGTAGTTAGCACTGCTACCTCACAGCGCCAGGGACCCGGCTTCGATTCTAACCTTGGGCAATTGTTTGGGTGGAGTTTGCACAGTCTCCCTGTGTCTGTGTGGGTTTCCTCCCACAATCCAAAGATGTGCAGGTGAGGGGAATTGGCTATGCTAAATTGCCCATAGTGTAGGTTATTAAGTCAGGGGTAAATATAGGTTAGGGGTCAGGGTAGGTTACTTTCTGGAGGGTCAGCGTGGACTTATTGGGCCAAAGGGTCTGTTTCCACACTGTAGGGAATCTAATTCTAAAATAAAAAAAATTCAAATGTGCTGATGGTACAGGAGTAGATAGGGATGCATGTAGTAATGAAGATAGTAACCTACAATAGAATTACAGGCTATGACATTAAGTTGGTAGAAACTTGGCAGATGGAGTTTAATTCTAGGAAAATATAAGGTTTTGCACTTTGATAAGACAAATCAAAAGGCAGACTATTATTTAATTAGGGAGTGACTATTAAAGTGCAGCACAGAGGGATCTGGGTGTTCTTGTGCAATATGAAAAAGCGTGCAGGTGCAGCAAGTCTTTAAGAAGGCTAGTTGAATATTGGTCTTTACTGCTGAGAAGCTGGTGGTTAAAAACAGCAAAGCTTTGCTACAACTGTACAGTGTGTCTCAGTGATTTCACACTGGGAGTACGGTACACATTCTTTGTTTCCGTATATATTGGCATTGAAGGCAGTTTAAAAGAAATTTGCTGTAGGCTTATTCCTGATCTGAAGAGGTTGACACGTTTAATGTCAAAAGATAAAAATCACACAATACCAGGTTATAGTCCAACAGGTTTATTTGAAAGTTGCTCCTTCATCAGGTGGCTAGTGGGCAGGATCTTAGGGCACAGAATTTATAAGTAAAAGATCAAAGTGTTATACAACTGATGCTATGTATTAGACAAACCTATATTGCTGTTAGGTCTTCAATCAAAACTTCTCTTGCCATTCTTAGCAATGATCTTCTAGATTGGCTGAACAGGTTTGAGGGATTGAAATGCCTAGCTCCTACTCATTTTTCTTCTGTTCTTTTTTGGATCCATAGAAAAATGAGATGTGTTCCTTCCACAAAGCTTCTTTTTTGCTGATGGCAATTAAGACTTTTAGACCTTGTTTTTCTGGAAAGCTTATTAGTTGATCTATCAAATAGAACTGTATATGTTCTTTGAATAGATATAATTAAGTAAAGGTATTATTAAATGTTCAATTCATAATAATATTTCCGCAATCAATGATTATTCCTTAGAAAGTGTGCATTCTCTACCTTAAGCTGTCTCTCCCTGGTTTTATGATAATGAGAGATAAAACCATAATTTCACTGTCCTCAATCTCTTTAAATATGCTGTCCTTTGAACAACAAGGTGGTATGGTGATTCAATGGTTCACACTGCTGCCTCAGGCAACTGTCTGTGTGGAGTTTGCACATTCTCCCAAGTCTGTGTGGGGTTTCCTCTGAATGCTCTGGTTTCCTCCCAAAGTCCAAAGATGTGCAGGTCAGGTGTATTGGCCATGCTAAACCATCCAAAATGTCCAAAGATATACAGGCTGGGAAAGTTAGCCATGGGAAATGTAGGGTTACAGGGATAGGTTTGGGAGAGGTGGGGGTCTGGGTCTGGGTGGGATGCTCTTTGGAGTGTTGGTGTGAACTCGATGGACCGAATGGCCTGCCCCCTTTATAGAGGGACTCTATAAACACAGACTTAGCAGGAGTTATCCAGCTTCATACTGTACTGCATTGGCATTACAACCTTGTTTTTTTTCCTTTTCTTTCTGGGGTAGTGTCCTGCTTCAAACAATCTGAGTTAAGATAGAGTGTGTGATTTTTATACCCTTAGGTCACATTCTGTAATACAGTGATGATACCATGAGTATTTGCCTTAAAGGTATACTGACAACATTTTGCTTCTTAAAACTGTACTTGGTTTATTGACAGTGAGATATAACACAACAGTATTGGGGTTAGGAAGGAACGTAGGCTTGATACCACAGTGAGATCATCCCTGATTTATCTTATTAAACACTGCGCAGGGTAACGGGGCCGAATACTCTCTGCCTGCTCTTCTTTTGGATGTTTCTATCAGGTTCATATGCTCTGGAGTCAGATTGAGATTTAACTCTGATGCCATTTTCACATTGAAACCATTTCACATTAGTTCAAAAATTGAAGTTAAAAATCACACAACACCAGGTTATAGCCCAACAGGTTTATTTGGAATCACTTGCTTTTGAAGTTCTGCTTCTTCATCAGGTGGTTGTGGAGCAGAATCCTAAAACACAGACTCTATAGCAACAGGATTGCAGTGTCTTGGAATGTAATATTAAACAAATTTAGCTCAAGTCTTGCATCTTTTAGAATGATCATGTTAGTTTTGATTCCTTCAAATGTAAATAAATCCCAGAACGTTTTTTAAAGTTACATTCTCAAGATAGCTTTTGACAATAGGTGCCATCTCAGCTCAGATAATGCATTGAGGGTGTGAGGTTAAAGTCTGTCAGTGTTCCAATGTTAGGTCAGACTGATTCTATTTCTAAAGTGGGTGTTACAAAATCTTGCATAGATTTATGCAATTTTTGAGCAAAATGAAATGTAATTATGCAAGTACACAAACTTAAATGTGTGTGTGCAGGGGAGACCGAGTGAGTGTGTGTATGTGTCTGTGAGAGAGTGTAAGTGTCTGTGTGTGAGTGTAATGGGGTGTACATCTGTGAGAGAGTGCGTGTGTGTGTGGGGGGGGGGGGGGGGAACTGTGTGTGAGCATATGAGAGAGAGCTTGTGTATGAGAGAGGGTCTTTGTGAGTGTGTGTGTGCGTGTGCATGTGTGTGTGTGTGAAAGACAATGTATAGTACAGTGGGGTCACCTGTAGTGTGATATGAACCCAAAATCCCAGTTGAAGCCCTCCCCATGGGTACCAAACTTGGCTATCAGCCTCTGCTCCTCCACTTTGCAAAATTACCTGTCTCAAAGTCCGCCTTGGAGGATGGTCACCTGAAGATCCAAGGCTAAATGTCCTGAACCACTGAAATGTCCTCTGACTGGGAGGGAACACCCCTGTCTGGTGATTGTTCTGCTGTGTCCATTCATCTGTTGCCATAGCCTCTGCTGGGTCTCGCCAATGTACCATGCCTTAGGGCGTCCCTGCCTGTAGCGTATGAGATAGGCAACGTTGGCTGAGTCACATGAGTACCTGCCATGTACGTGGTGGGAGATGTCCCCACGTGTAATGGTGGTACCCGTGTCGACACTCTGAGATGTCATGCAACATCTACCGTGACAGGGTTGAATGGTGTTGTCCTGAAAGCCGGCAGTTTGCTGCGAACAATGATCTGTTTGAGGTTTGGTGGTTGTTCAAAAGTGAGAAGTGGAGGTGTGGGGAAGGTCTTGGCGAGGTGTTCATCCTCATTGATAACATGTTGCAGGCTGCAAAGAACATGGAGGAGTTATTCAGCTCCTAGGAAATACTGGACAACAAAAGCTGCTCTGTTGGTTGCAGCTCATGTCTGTCTCCTAAGGAGGTCCAAAGTTAAAAATCACACAACACCAGGTTATAGTCCAACAGGTTTAATTGGAAGCACACTAGCTTTCGGAGCGTCGCTCCTTCATCAGGTGATAGTGGAGGGCTCAATCCTAACACACAGAATTTATAGCAAAAATTTACAGTGTGATGTAACTGAAATTATACATTGAACAATTATACATTGTGCACCCCAGTCCAACACTTGGTCTTCCAAATCATGACTCCTAAGGAGGTCATTACAGTCTCTCGCTGTGGCACGTTGGAACTGGCGGTCGATGAGTTAAGCATCATACCCCGTTCTCATTTGGTCTCCCCCGCACACACACTGTGGGGTAAATTTGTACTTGCAGAATTACATTTTATTTTGCTCAAAAATTGCATAAATTCATGCAAGATTGTATAACTCCCCCTTTAGAAATAAAATCAGTCTGACCTAACATTGGGACACAGACTTTAACCTCACACCTTCAATGCATTATCTGAGCTGAGATGGCACCCATTGTTAAAAGCTATGTTGAGAATGTAACTGTAAAAAAAACTTCTGGAATTTACATATGATGGAACCAAAACTAGCATAATCATTCGTGGAAGATGTAAGATAAATTTGTTAAATATTACATTCCAAGACATTGCAATCCTGTTGCTATAAAGTCTGTATCTTAGGAATCTGCTCCATAACCACCTGATGAAGAAGCTAGTGCTTCCGATTAAACCCGTTGGACTATAACCTGGTGTTGTGTGATTTTTAACTTTGTCCACCCCAGTCCAACACCAACATCTCCAAATCAGTACTGTACAACTCTAAGCTAAATTGTTAATTTGTTAATGGATAACCTCTGACAGAATGGAGATAATTAAAATAACCTGTTATTGCAAACAAGGATTGTATACTATGTTGGAGTCATTTTAGCATTGAAATCCATTAAATAAAAACCTGGAAAGATGCATTATAAGTGCTGACCCAAGATTGCCTGTTTTGTTCTGTTTAACAATGCCAAAGAATAATGTTTCTCATGTCAGGAAAATGTAAGAGAATCATGTTTGCATTGAGTACCAAAGAAATTAGAAAGACTTAATGTACCCAGGTGAAGGATAAGGCATTAAAATGATGCCATTAAATAACAACATCAGACCCACCAGCATATTTTTAAGAGGATCAATCAATGTTTGTGCAGAAGAGTTTTAGACAGCGGATATCTGCAGGATATTTAAACCATGATAAGACATCATGGCTGGCTGTTCTCACTCAATATCTGTACCTTCTACAAGGGGTTTATGAGTGAAAATGAAGTGGAAACAGAGCTTTTTTTTTATTCTTCTCTGCTTTAGGTCTGTTGAAGCCAAAGGTTAAGCTCTACTGTGAATATTGACTGAGGTCAGCAAACTCAGTATGGAACTGGAACCTAATGATCTGTATGTCTTGGCTTCATTGAATTTCTACAGTGCAGAAGCAGGCCATTCGGCCCATCGAGTCCACACTGATCCTCTGAAGAGCATCCCACCCAGACCCCTCACTCCCCCCATCCCTGTAATTCCCACGGCCTATCCACCTAACCTACACACCTGTGGACTGTTGGAGGAAACCAGACCACCCGGCGGAAAACCCTCGCAGTCATGGGGAGAATGTATAAACTCCACACAGACAGTCGCCCGAGGGTGAAATCGAGCCGGGGTCCTAGGCACTGTGAGGCACCAGTGCTCACCACTGAGCCACTGCGCCACCCTTAACAGAAAGTGGTCCATTCACTATTTGAAACCCTGAGGAAAACCTTATCTTCTATTGTTTGACAATTTTACTTCTTGTTGCTGTACCATGAAAAATTGAGGCAATTACGTAAACCAAATTAGGTTGAGATTCTGACTTCAACTCACCGCACATTGCCTGGAAAATGTATCCATCCGCTCAGTAGATTCTGTTTGTGAGAAAGGTTTTTATTGCAAGGTGGTAATGTTTACTTCATCTTTTAATGACACCTATGTCAATAAAAGTGTTGATAAAATAACTTTCAAAAGAAACAAAAATAACGGGTAACTGTCCAGGAGTATTCTCATGAGGAATTGTGTGTCTGCTGTTATGTTTGAGGAGGAAGGAATACATTGAAGTCACATTAGTCAGGAGACTCCACTATGTATTTCCATTCTTCTGTCATTGTGCCATATTTCTGGGATAAATGAAAAGAAATTTGCCAAAAATTTTTGCAGACATGACTTTTTAAATGGCTGACGTGCTCTATATTATTGATCATATTTTTCATAGTCTTTTTAAAAATAATTGTAATGTGTATTTATATTCAATTAATAGCAGAAATATTTAGGACAGAAGGATTTTTAAAAAATTTGCATAAAACTTTACTCCAAAGAGCTTCACAATCAATAAATTACTGTCCCTCCAGCCACTTCAACAGCTAAATACATGCAACTGATTTGTACTTCCCGCAAACAAGATGTATAATTTTGGTCAAAGCAATATAACAATAACCTAGAAACATAAGACAACTTAGTGATATGGCATAAATTTATAAGAAGGTAGTGACTATGTTGAAATTCAGCTTGTCAAATAAGTTGACCAGTTTTGTGACAATACTGTTTATTTTGAGGAGAGGTTTTGACCATAGTTTCTGAGCTGTCTATTCAAAGCCAATAAAGTAAACAGTTTGTGAAGCCTTTTTTGTTTTCTAAATGTGGAACAATAGAACCAGCATGAATGGGTGAAGTCAGACTTGTAAACTTCCATCTAGCATTAGACCTTCCAAAATTCCTCACCTATCATTTATCCAGATTAAACTCCATCTGCCCAAGTCTCCAGCCTCTCTATATCCTGCTGTATCCTCTGGCAATCATTCTTATTAGCCAGAACAGTGGTGCCAGCACTGATCCCTGCAGAACACCACTGTCGCAAATATTCAGTAAAAGAAACACTCTTCCAGTGCTACACTCTGTCTTCTGTGTCTAAGCCAGTTCTGTCTCCATCTTACCAGGATTCCATTTGACTGCACCTTTTGTATCATCCTGCCATGAGGGATCTTGTCAAAAGCCTTGCTAAAGTCCATATAGACAACATCCACTGCTCTGTCCTCATTAATCATCTTCCTCACTTCCTCAAAAAACTCAGTTAAGTTTGTGAGATATGACCTTACCCTGCACAAAACAATGCTGCCTATTGTTAATTAGTCCATATTTTTACAAATGTGAATAAATCCTTCTTTATCAATAATTTCTCTATCGGTGACATAAGGCTCAATGAACTGTTGTCCATCTTAAACAAAGGAATGACATTGGTTATTCTCCAGTCCTCTGGGACCTCTCCTGTGAGTAAAGAGGGTACAAAGGTTTCAAAGAAGACCTAGCAATTTCCTCACCTGCTCCCTCAGCATCCTGGAATTGATCCCATCAGGTCCTGGGGGCTTCTCTACCTTAATGTTTTTCAAAACACTGAACACTGCCTCCTTTTTAGAGATGACATGCCCTAAAATATCGACATATCCCTCCCATGACCCACCATCCACCATGTCCTTTGTGAAAACAGATGTAAAATATTTGTTAAGAACCTCACTCATTTCTCTGGGTTTTACAGTCCAACCACACTGGTTGTAATAGATGAAATATTTTCCATTATTTACACCATGATAACACTATGCTAAATGAATGTCAATGCTTATGTTGAGTTTTATTATGTAAGGTGGAAAAAGGTTTTAAAAAATGAAAAGGTCAAAAGTGTTTGCCCATTGAAATGCCCTTTTTTGCATGTACATTTTATTGATGTTCTATTATTTCATGGTACATTGGCATCAACAGCAATATCAGCCCTGTTTTTAATTTCCCTTGAACTGAATGCTGTGTTAGACAGAGGACAGGTAAGAGTTAACAACATTGTTGCTGTAATTTAGATTCACATGAAGGCCAGACCAGGTAAGGGTGGGAGATTTCCTCCCCCACTGCATGTATATAAATCAGGTTGGTTTTTATGAGAATTGACGGTAGTTACCATGGTCATTATCACTGAAACTAGCTTTCATTTCCAGATTTTCATCAGTGGAATTTAAATTTCACAAGTTGCCATATGGCACTTGAACTTTTGTCCCCAGAGCATTAGCCTGGGCTTCTGGATTATTGTTACAAGAATATTACCACAAACACCATATTTTCCATGTTATTTTCAGCCACAGTAGATCCCACCCTTCTGCTTGCTTCTCAAGATCTGCCCAGTAGCCTGCCTATTCCACTGCATTCCACATGTTCTCTTCTGAAGGCATGCTCTGAGCTCATTGCCTTCTGTTGCATCTTCCTGAGATTCTTCACTGGGCAATTTTTTCTCAGTTTGTGACTGCCATTGCCTTTCACTTTCAGGGACAGGGCAGGGAGAGGAGTGCCAAGTTTATAGGAGCATGAATCACAGGCATGATATTAGCATTCGCCTGAACCATAAACTAGACATCCACCAACTCAGCTAACTGATTCCAACCTGCAAATAAACCCAACCTTTGAAAAGTGAACAAAGATGAGAAACATGTATTCTGTAAAATTTGCAAAGCAGAACCACATTATAAGCCTGAGATGAACACTGTCATTTTTGCTGCACACAAGCTTCCTCACATTTAGCTCCGTCAAAATGTCCCTCTTCCCCTTTTCACCATGTACTTGTCTAGTCTCCTCTTAAATGAATCTTTGATATTTGTCTAAACTGTTCTAGGAGACAGCGAGCTCCACATGCTCATCGCTGTTTGAATAAAATAATGAAATATAAAGTATCGTTTCTCCCAATCTGTTTCTTGGATTTATACTGTTTTATGCCCTGGTTTTACGCAAGTTGCCACCTATTTTCTGTATCTATCAAATGTAATGCCTTCACAATTTTAAAGACCTTTACCACGTTACCCCTTCTATGTAAAAACCAAAAGAGCTGCAGCTGCTGCAAATCAAAAACAAAAACAGAGGTTGCTGGAAAAGCTCAGCAGGTCTGGCAGCACCTGTGAGGAGAAATCAGAGTTAATGTTTCGGGTCCGGCGACCCTTTCTCAGAGTAGGACCAAAACATCACCAGATCTGAAACATGAATTCTCATTTCTCTTCACAGATGCTGCCAGACCAGCTCAGCTTTTCCAGCATTTTCTCTTTTTGTACCCCTTCTATGTTTTTTTTCAGACAGTACAGCACTAACCTGTTTAGTGATTCCAGGTTGGTAATCTGACAGTTCTATAACCAATCTTGCAAATTATTTTTGCACTTTCCCCAATCCCTTTATACACCTTTATTAACATGGGGCTGGATTTTGTGTTATAAATCTCAAATTATATGAAATTAATGCACCTTGCAAAGTTTTCAACATATACTATATAAAGTTTTGTTCATTTGGGTAATATTGGTCCATGACAGAGTTGAAAGCATGATTTGGCAAGGTAAAAAGCATAGGGCTAGGTTTATGACTGAGCATCAGTGCGATTAATAATTGTTGTGATTGTTTGGAATGGGGTCAGATGTGAGGAGATGTGTTGTCACTGGCATCTTTTAGGGGTAATTCTGATTGGCCGATCACATAAATCAGATTAGCTACCTGTTACACATTACTTTTGACCTTTATTTTGATTAATTTCAGTACAATTGCAAATGTCCCATAACCGTATTGTTCACATTATTTTTGGAGGGAGGGTACTGAGTTGGATCACACCCTGCTTAAAGTAAGTAGTGTGCGCAGTGTGCAAAAATGATGGGAGTTTCCTGTCCAGTTGGAAAATAAAGTACAAGAAAAGGAATGTCTGGGAGGTTGCTTGATGTTTTTTTTTAAAGAAAGAAGCTAGAACAATATTTCTACCATGAAGTTCATCACTGTCTTCATTATTCATTGAGAGTTCTGATATGCAATGTTTAACCATTTTAACATTAATAAAAAAAACATATTATCCCATTGACTTCTTCCTAACTTTAACAATTGTCATTTGTCCAGCACTGATCAGAAATGAGACATGCACAAAGCTTCACATTGTACATTGAGAGCAAATGAAATATTTGCATTTATTTAGCAGCTTTTGCACCCTCAGAATATTGCAAACATCTCACAGCCAATTGTTTTGACATGTACTCACTGCTGAAATGTAGGAAACGCAGCAGTCAGCTTGTGAACTGCAGAGTCCATAAACAGTAAAGTGATAATGACCAAATAAACCATTTGCTACAATTAGCTAAGGAATAAATCGTAGCCAGAATACTGAGGAGAACTGCCCTGCTCCTCTTCAAAATTATGCCATGACATTTTTAAAGGAAGACAAAATATCTATCTAATGTCTGACCCAAAAATGCAAACCTCAGAGTGCGTAGCTATGACCTGATGATATTACTGGATACTATGATTTTGCATCATCTGAATCAGACAATTAACACCTACAGTAACAATAGTATATGATGTGAATAACATATCCCTTTATCTCTAGATTGCATTGCACAGAAGGCTCCACAGAGTAGATTTAAACGCTGCTTTCTTCTCATTCAACATGAACTATAAGGTTTTTCCAAGTCTCCAAGAAATGGTGCTAAGGGCTATACAAATCATCTGATAATCATTGATAAAGAAAAATGCTGGCAGATTTCATCACTTAAAAGGCAGTCAGCCAACCTCCTAAACTAGTCTTTCATTGGTCTGTCAGAAGACTGTATTTACTGAACCCCACATACATTGTGTTATTGCTAACCACACATAGCAGGATTTTACTTTGCATGGTTATTTGAAAAAGAGTTATAAACAACAATTATAAACAAACAACCAGGTTTAGTAGTTTAATACTTTGACCACTGAAAGTAGTTTTCTCTAGATTTTTGTTCTTTTCTTGTACAAATAATTGCTTGCCAGTCACTACATTAGGAAGATGTTGTTTTCTACATTCTTGGATAGGTGGATGTGCAGCAATTCATGTGTGTATTGGCTTAATTGTATGAGTTCCAGCACAGCATTGACTTGGAGTGTAATGCAGTGAGCCAGCATGATTTGTCTTTGGAATGTTTCTGGAAGAATTTGAAGGAAGTCAGCCTGTTCTTCCTTTTTTAACCCTCACACTGACAAAATGTACATATTGTTAGCTCCTTCAAATCTGGGGGAAAAAAAATCATCCTTCAGTTATTGAAATAACTTCACAGAGGTTGATATCCAATCATCAAGTCAGCGTTTATTTACATGTACAAGTACTCTGGCTGTGGCTAGTCAGCTCAGAGTCAGTGCTCTGAACTGAGGAGATTTAAATGTTTGTCGTCTTCTTGTTATTTTTGCCCCTACAGTACTGTCATACAGCAGTAGTGCTTATATTCCCCAGCACTCTGTTGATCCCCTGGTTATATTGGTCAGCCAGGTCTCCTTGATTGGCCCAGGTTAAAAATCCCAATCAAGGATCTCATGTTCAACAGGATCTACCTGATTCCAATCACTATATTTATGTATAGTTAAGGCTTGGATGAAAGTTTAACAATCCATTATAATATTCCATTCATTCACTGAAGAATGTTATCAAGCAAAAATAGATTGAAGGTTTCTCTCATCCTCCACAGCATGCATTTGTAAAATTGTCTCCTTTCTGTTTGACCTTTTTTTTATATGAATTACAACTAGAATAATACATTCCTTGTTCTGAAATCCCACATTATTAAATACAATACTAAACCCCACACTGTAATGTAGTTAATGTAGGCTTGCTCCGCTTGTACAGTTCACATTTTTTTCCAAAGTCTATAATTCTTCTGTTGTGGTGAAGAAACTAGTGAATGAAACCATTCAATTAAGTTTTGAAAACTGGCCCAAGAAGGCAGTCTTATAAACAAATAATTGCATTTACTTAGCATCTTTATTTTACTTCAAGAAAAGCTGCCAATTAAGTACTTTTCGATTCCATTCACTGCTGTAACTTAAGTTATGCACAAAGTCAGAAGTCACATGACAACAGATTCTAGACCAATCAGTTTATTTGAAATCACTAACTTTCAGAGCACTGCTCCTTCATCAAGTGAAGTAGAGGGAAGCGCACAGGCACAGGCAGAGAGATATTAGCACACTGTAACAGAGATGAGTTACAGAGTCACAACTGCTTCCCCTCACCATTATCTCGCTACCTATATTTTCTGTGCCATTTGCAATTATATCAGAGACTACCACTTTACAGCTTTCAGAGATGCTTCAGGTTCCAAAATGTTAAAGGGATGTAAGATGATCTGATGCTAGTGGGTTAAGTACAATGGAACCCTTGTAATCGGCAGTACAAACCCATCTCGAGTGGAATGATTATGGCAAATGTGATTGATTTTTTTACTTCGGGTAAACCAAGTTTTGATAATTCTTTTGATGTCAGCAATGCGCGTTTGTCCGTTTGGTGATGGCACACGTGAATGCTATGGTTTTCAAGTGGATTCCTACTGAAAGATAAAGCCTAAGAGTGCCTTCACTCTGCTGATCATAAACATGAAGAATTGTGAGACTACAGAAAAAAGCGATGATTAGAAATTGAAGAGACAGAGCAACAAAATAACAGTGATGACTTGATTTTCAAAATAGAAGCTTTGTGAATGTTGATAGCATTGTGAATCAACTCTATAAGGTATTTGATGCCATATTTTTCTCTGACCACCGTTCCATGCACTCTTTTGTTTCACCTCAGACACATCTGTTTTGGTTTGTTTTCTGGATGGAGTTTTCTGAATTGACTTTAAATTTACATCAAATGGTTTTGTTCAAAAAAATGGAAGAGAAAGGATTGCAGAGCAGTTCCAAATGGCAGGAACTAAAAAAAAAACTTTTTTAAAAAATCAGCGTTTCTGAGGGGACAGCCTCTGAATCCCCAAAGATGACAACCCTAGTGCCATCAGAGAAGGCACCTTCTTTAAAACATCCCATTATGCAGTAAGATTTCAAACGTTAATTATTGGACTGTTGCTTTTTGATGGTTTTTATTGCTAGTTTTTCAACATTGACAAATTTACTCCTGAACCCTGAAAAGTTCTGTTCAAGGTGAAATGTTGTACTGGCCTGAACAAAGTGGGTTATGATGAGAAATGTGGTGGAATTATGCGAGAGGTCTAACAAGGTTTTGTCTCAACATTGAGAAAAAACTCACTGCATCTTTTAAACATGTTCTGAGCATGGCCTCAAGTATTGAGCTGAAAGATCTTGCTGGGGAGCAGTGCATTGCCTAATGAGAGCGATTATTGCTTGTTAATGACTTTACGAATGGTGCATGTCATGTCTGGGAAGTTGGCAATGATCAGTCCTGTAGGGTCACCATAAATGCTGTCGGGGAATTGCTTCCCGACAGTTAGGAGTTGCAAAGATAGCAATTAGGGTTCTAGACAGTCATATCGAGAAGCCGGTCATTGTAGTCATTCAGGGGTCTGGTACGAATAAAATCCTGGGGGGTGGTGCATTGAACATTGAAAAGGATGCAAAGGATTCACTACAGGGGCAAAGGCGTGCTCATCGCCAAAAAAAGGGATGGGGAAATCAACGCTAGAGGGGAAAACAGAGGCACATAATGGGGGTGGGAGGTAGAGGGGACAGAACAGTGGGAATTGAAGGTATAAGTGAGATAGGTGGAACAGCATTGGAAGGTATGAGAGGAAGGGGGTTTACGTCATCATAGCAACCTCCACAGAGGAAGTGCAGAGGACCAGGGTCAGCATTCTTAATGTTTAACATCAGCTCTCAGGGGATAAAGTGATCAGTTGGAAGGTGAAGTTCAGCATGGTGGGTATCTACATGACAGACATGGTTAGAATGGACTATCAAGGTGCTGCAAGCTAAAAGGGGGCATGGAGGTTCAGAAACGGTATATGACAAACAGCTGGAGCTTGGTACTGACGGTGTCAGTTATGTGCATTTCTTGCCAGCACTTGTCATTCTCCAGGTGGTGACTGCATGTGGAAAATGGTTTAGGCAATGCCCAGGATGGGCAGAGTCAGTGTTAGTTTAGTCGGTGAAAATGCAAGATCCATGTCTCTTTGACTTAGAACAATACAGCATAGTAACAGGCCCTTCATCCATAATGTTGTGTTGAACATGTCGCCAAATTAGACGAATCCCTTCTGCCTGTCATCACCTTTGAACTTTGTCAGGGCAAATATGTGAAGCAGGCATTTTTAACCATTCTTCACAGGCTTGCATTGCATGTAGAGTGAATGTGCTTGGGGTTCAAAGGTAATTTGCACCATGCTGAAAATGTATTGCTGGAAAAGCGCAGCAGGTCAGGCAGCATCCAAGGAACAGGAGAATCGACGTTTCGGGCATAAGCCCTTCTTCAGGAAATGCCTGAAACGTCGATTCTCCTGTTCCCTGGATGCTGCCTGACCTGCTGCGCTTTTCCAGCAACACATTTTCAGCTCTGATCTCCAGCATCTGCAGTCCTCACTTTCTCCTCGAAGATTTTAATTTGCACCATGCACTTGCTTCTTGCAAATAGAACTTTCCATTCCAATGATGCAGAAATTAGCAACAATGACTTATAACAAGGTGAAGGCTGGGCCAAACATAACCCATAATTTATGAAGCTTCCAAGGGTGCACTAAGAGGCACACACTGTTGTTCCCTCATCAATGGGCAATACATTGGCTCCATGGTTAGCACTGCTGGCTCACAGCATCAGGGACCTGGGTTTGATTCCACCCTCTGGTGATTCCCTGTATGGAATTTACACATTCTCCCTGTGTCAGTGTGGATTTCCTTCGAGTGCTCTGGTTTCCTCCCACAGTCCAAAGCTATATAGGTTAAGTGGATTGTCTGTGCTAAATTGCTTGTAGTGTCCAGGGATTTATAAGCTAGGTGGGTTAGCCATGGGAAATACAAGGTTACAGGGTAAGGCAGTGGGGTGTGTCTCTATGGGATGCTATTTGGAGGGTCAGTGTGGACTCAATGGACTGAATGGCCTTTTGCGCACTGTAGAGTGTCCACGATCAGTCAGTTAAACATTACAATTGAATCTACTGAACTGAACAAAAAGTTGAATGAGTGATGGGGTCTGGAATGGGAAGTGGATCAGAGCCCAGCAGAAATTCCCTTTTTAATGTAGTGTTGCTCACGCAGCCATGCATCACCTTCACTGTGTTAATGATATTGAAGCTGAATGACTATTGGAAACACGGTCTCTTTACTGAGGTACTGCAGGTCTCACAAAATATAATCCTTTACTAATTCAGTCCATTGTCAAAAATAAAGTACAATTAAAAATGGGACCTTTACAGAATGTATGTGTATGTCGGCATTTAGGAAGGGCACTCAGAGTTTCAGTTCATTAGTTTTATGTTGATGATTCACAGTTGTGTTTGTCTGTGGTTAGAATTGATTTCATTGAAATGAATTGAAGTTTCTTGATAAGTACAAAAACTTCATCAGTGTATATTGTTAACCTGAGTTCATCAGGGTCATTACATTCTAAACATAAGAATGTGCCCAATCTGATCTGAAATAAGATGGCCTCCCTCAGAACTGATGACAGCTAGGAAAATTAACTTGAATTTCTCTTCATAAATGCTGCCAAGTTTGCTGAGCTTTTCCAGCAACCTCTGTTTTTGTTTCTGATTTACAGCATAAGAACATAAGGACTAGGAGCAGGAGTAGGCCATCCAGCCCTTCGAGTATGCTCTGCCCCTCAGTAAGATCATGGCTAAACGTTTTGTGGACTCAGCTCCACTTACCCACATTTTCACCATATCCCTTAATTCCTTTATTTTTCGAAAAAAAATCTATCTTAGCTTTAAAAGCGATTCCATAGATCTTTCGGTTTTTGTTTAGCATCTAGGAAAAAGTTAGCTTTTATGTAGAAGATAGGGTGGGTGGAAGGGGTAAGGAGTAACTGACAGGTGGAGATAGAGCCCAAAGAGAGAGAAGAATAGTGATCTTGTTACTTTATAGACTCAGGTTCACAGCTGGGATATGCTGCTGAAGATGCTGAGGTAAGTTGATGCAGTGCAACGGTGAATAATAGCTGGGCCACTTACTTCTGATCATCCGACTTTTGACCTGTTTTAACAACCACAAATGTTATATGGCTTTTCCAATTGAGTAAATGGTCAGTGGTACTCCAGCATATTCACAGCAGGTAATCTATTTAGAATAATACCATTAAATGCCAGAGGGTGGTGGTTACATTGCCTTGTTGAAGATTGTCACTGCCTAGTAACTAGCTGGCATGACTACAATGTGTCACTTATTAAGTAAAGTCAGACTGCAATCCAAAGCATGTGGTGCAGATAGCTTCAGACTGAAGATGGTGCGAGCATCAGTAAACATCCCAGCCTCTGATCATACAATGGAGGGCAGGTCATTGATGAAACATTTGAATATGTTTGGGTCTTGGCCATAGTTCTGAGGAACTCCCACAACAATGTCCTGGGGCTCAAATGATTAGTTCGACATTCATATCATTTCCCTTTGCGCAGTGTGACACCTAGCTAATGGAGATCTTTAACTCTGACTCCCATTGACTCCATTTTGACTCTGACACCTTGGTACCACACTCAGTAATAGAAATAGAAGCCTATTGGAGCTGGAGCAGGCCACTCACCTTGTCAAGCATTCCCTGCTATTTTAGGTCATGGGTGATCCATCTCCTCAATGTCTCACATTTTTCATATCTCTAAATGTTACTAGTATCTGGAAAAGTTTTGATTTCTGTCTTAAACTTGCTCAGTGATTGACCCAACTCTCTAGGGTAGAAAATTCCAAACATACACCACCCTCTCAGTGAAGAATTTCCTCGGTATCTCAGTCTGTCCAATTCCTGAGATCATGGTCCCTTGGTTTCAGAGTCACCAGCCAAGAAATCATCTGATCTGTATCCATCCCATCATGCCCTGTATGAACTTTGTGAGCTTCAATGAGATAGAACAGAATATAATCCCTGCAGTGTGGAAGCAGGCCATTCGATCCATCAAGTCCATACTGACTCTCTGAAGGGAATCCCAACCAGGCCCACACCCCATACCCTGTCCCTGTAATCCTGTATTTCCCGTGGCTAACCCATCTAACCTGCACATCCCTGGACACTATGGGCAATTTAACATGGTCAATCCACCCTAACGTGCACATCTTTTGGCTATGGGATGAAACTGGAGCACCGGAAAGAAACCGCACAGACTCATGGAGAGCATGCAAACTCCACACTGACAGTCACCTGAGGGTGGAATTAAATCTGGGTGCCTGGCAGCAGTGAGGCAGCAGTGCTGACCAGAGAGTTATGGTGCCACCTCTAAGCTCTCATTCTTCAAAATCCTGGAGAATACCGAAAAATTTCTCCTTACGAATTAATCCCACCGTCTGAGGTAATTGAATTGAATTTGAATTGAATTTAGTGTCATATGTACTGAGACACAGTGAAAAGCTTTGTCTTGCAAGCAATATAGGCAGATCACCAGAGTTAAGTAGCATAGATAGTAAATAATAGGTAAACAGCAAAAACAAAAACAGGTACAGGCGAATGTTAAGGGTTTGTGAGTCCATTCAATATTCTAACAACTGTAAGGCAGAAACTGTTGTGAAACCAGCTGGTGCATGTGTTCAGGCTTCTGTACCTTCTCCCCAATGGTAGAAGTTGTAGAAAAACATTGCCAGAGTGGGATGGATCTTTGATAATGCTGGTGGCCTTTCCTTGACAATGGGCCTGGTGAATGGATTCCATAGATGGGAGGTTGGCCTTTGTGATTGTCCAGGTTGAGTTCACCACTCTCTGTAACCGTCTCCAATCTTGAATGGTACAGTTGCCATACCAGGTAGTGATACATCCAGACAGAATGCTCTCGATGGTGCACCTATAAAAGTTGGCAAGGGTATTCGCCGTCATGCCAAATTTCCTCAGCCCATTGAGGAAGCAGAAACGTTGTTGGGCCTTTGTAACTAGTGCGTCCACTTGAATAGTCCGAGAAAGCTTGTTGTGGATGATAACTCCCAGGATCTTGACACTCTCTACACGTTCCACCTCTGTGCTGTTAATGTGTAGGGGGGCATGAATAACATCTTGCCAAAAGTCAATAATGAGTTCCTTGGTTTTGCTGGCATTGAGAGCTAGGTTGTTCTCAGTGCACCATTTTTTCAGGTCTTCCTCGTCCCATCTGTAGCCTGCTTCGTCAGCATTTGAGATTCGACCGACTATGCTGGTGTCATCAGTGAACTTGTAAATGGCATTAGTCTGGTGTTTGGAGACGCAGTCATGGGTATATAGTGAGTACAGTAGGGTGCTGAATATGCACCCCTGGGGGGCTCCAATGTTGAGTGTTAGTGAGGATGAAATATTGTTCCCAATCTTCACTGACTGTGGCCTGTGGGTCAGGAAACCGACAATCCAGTTGCAGAGAGTGGGGCTTAGTCCGAGATCACGAAGTTTAGTAACCAGTCTCCAGGGATAATAGTGTTGAAGGCTGAACTGTAGTCAATGAGTAGGATCCTTACGTAGCTGTTCTTGGTGTCAAGATGTTCTAGGGAGGAGTAAGGGCAAGTGATATGGCATCTGACATGGATCTGTTTGTCTGATAGGCAAATTGGAGTGGGTCAAGAGTAGTGGGGAGGCTGGAGTTGATTAATGCCATGACCAGCCTTTCAAAGCACTTCATGACCATCGAAGTTAGGGCCACTGGGTGGTGGTCACTGGGTGGTAGTCATTGAGACATGCTGCATGAGCCTTCTTAGGCACAGGGGTGATGTTGGCCTCTTGAAACAGGCCGGGACAGGTGGCCTGCTGCAGGGAGAGGTTGAAGATGTCCGAGAAGACCTCTGCCAGTTGATCTGCACATGCTCTGAGTGCACGGCCTGGTACTCCATCTGGTCCCATCGCTTTCCTTGGATTCACAGGAAGGAAAACTGATCTGACCTCAGATGCAGTGACTATTGGGATAGGTTTGTCAGGACTTGTTAGAATAGGTGTTACCTCTCCAACGAAATTCTGCTCAAAGTGAGCATAGAAGGTGTTGAGATGATCTGGGAGGGATGTGTCATCGTCTGCTGTCTTGCACTGTCTCTTCTTAGAACCTGTGATGTCATTCAGTCCCTGCCATAGTCGCTGGGTGTCTGTCTGGGTCTCTAGTTTGTATCGGTATTGGTCCTTGGCTGTCTTAATGGCTCTGCAAAGGTCATTCTTGGATTCTTTATATTTGGTTGAGTCTCCTGATCTGAAGGCCTCACGCCTAGTTTTTAGCAGGTTCTGTTATGTCCTGATTCATCCAGGGTTTCCTGTTGAGGAACATCCAGATTGACTCCCTCGGCGGGCAGACCTCCACACACTTGCTGATAAAGTCTGTGACGGTGGTGGCGTACTCGTCCACGATACCTGTTTCAACTGTTTGAACACGGCCCAATCAGCTGATTCCAGACAGCACCGGAGTTGATCATCTGCCTCTCTCAACCAGCACTGGGCCTGTATCCTCGAGGAGGTCTCCTGCTTGAGATTTTGCCTGTAAGCCGAGAGACGAAACACGGCATTGTGGTCGGAGTTCCCGAAATGAGGACGGGGGAATGGAGTGGTAGGCATCATTCACACTGGTATAGCAGTGGTCTAAAATGTTCGGGCCCCTGGTGGGGCAGGTAATGTTCTGGTGGTACTTCGGCAACACCTTCCTTTGATTGGCTTGATTGAAGTCGCCAGTTACAATAAACAGGGCCTCAGGGTGTTCCGTCTCCAGGGTGTTAGTGATGGAGTACAGCACATCCAGAGCTTCCCTAACCTTTGCTTGTGGCGGTATGTACACAGCCGTTAGTATAGCAGAGGGAAATTCCCGTGGTAGATAGAAAGGGTGGCATTTGATGGTGAGGATTTCAAGGTTTGGGGAGCAGTGGCTGCCCAGGGTTGCAATGTCCATACACCACAAGTTGTTGATTAAAAAGCAAACCCCTGCACCCTTTGCCTTACCCCAGGATGCTGTACGGTCCATCTGATGGATAAAAAAACCATCAGCCTGAAGTATGGAGTCTGGAATGGATGGGTTCAGCCAGGTTTCTGTGAAGCAGCGTGCACAGCAGCCCTGCAGTTCACACTAAAAGCTGAGCCATGATCTGAGTTCGTCCATCTTGGTCTCCAGGGATTGTACATTTGCTCGGAGTAAACGAGGAAGGAGGGTCTTGAAACTGCGGATGAAATATTGTCCCCAGTCTTCACTGATTGTGGCCTGTGGGCCAGGAAACTGAGGATCTAGTTGCAGAGAGTGGGGCTTAGTCCGAGATCACTAAGTTTAGTAACCAGTCTTGAGGGGATAATAGTGTTGAAGGCTGAACTGTAGTCAATGAGTAAGATTCTTATGTAACTGTTCTTGGTGTCAAGATGTCCTAGGGAGGAGTGAAGGGCAAGTAATATGGCATCTGATGTGAATCTGTTGGTCCGATTGGCAAATTGGAGTGGGTCAAGAGTAATGGTCTAAAATGTTCGGGCTGCTGGTGAGGCAAGTTTGATAAACTTTGGAGTATTTTTAAAAGATATTTCTTAGGGCATGGACAAGGAAAAACATTGGTGTATTTGGATTTCCAGAAGGTTTTTGCTAAGATCCTACATAAGAGGATAATAAGTAAAATTAGAACCTGGAGGATTGAGAGAAATATACTTCTTTGGATTGAGAATTGGTTAACAGACAGAAAACAGAGAGTTGGAGTTAATGGATCATTCCCAGATTGCAGAATATTACTTGTAGAGTTCCATAACAGCTAGTGCGTGGTCCACGGTTGGTCATAATCTATATCAATGAATTAGTAGTAGAGATCTGATGTAACATTTCTAAATTTGTTGATTACAACAAACTGGGTGGAAACTTAAATTGTGAGGAGGGTGCAAGTAGCCTTCAAAAGGACTTGGATAGAATAAGTAAATGAACGAAACCAAGGTGGATGGAATGTTTTGTAAATAAGTATGAAGTTATCCACCTTGTTAGCAAAAGCAAAATAGACAGATTTTTTTCTTTGGTATTGAGATATTTGGAAATGAAGGGTGTTCAAAGTTGTGTTCCTGTCCATGAGTCACTGAAGTCTAACATATAGATCCAGCAAACAGCAAGGAAGGCAAATCGTAATTAGCATTTATTTTAAAGAGATTTAAATCTAGAAGCTAGGATGTCTTGTTGCAGTTATATATAACTTTGGTGACATCAACACTGCAGTACTTTGTATAGTTTTGATCTCCTTATCGAAGGAAAGATATATTGACACAGAGAAACTGCAATGGAGGCTCACCAGATTAATCCAAATCAGTAGCAACAGAAACCAGGAACTTACTGAACAAATTGGAACACAAGGGGAAACTTCCCTTTTCCACTGTGTCCTAAGCACACTCTCTCTCCGATTAAAAAAAACACACAGTAAATTACCTGCTACACTGGGTCCTAAGCAGACCCTCTACGGACATACACCAAACTGCAACCTATCTGCTCCACAGTGACCGAGGAAGGATCACTGAACTGGAAGCAGTCACATTCCACTCCACAGGATCACCAGAACACTCAGATGTAAGAAACCTGTGAGGAAGCGGGGTAAGCATGCCAGAATGCTAGTAAGACTGAGACTACGCAGTTTCAAGACCCCTCTTCCTCGTTTACTCTGAGCAAATGTACAATCCCTGGAGATTGTACACCGGCACCAGCCGGTTTCGAAACAGTTTCTACCCGACTGTTGTTAGAATACTGAGTGGACTCACAAACTCTTAACATTCGCCTGCACCTGTGTTTTTATTTTGGCTGCTTTCTAACAAATATTTACTTATCTATGCTACTTCACTGTGTGGTCTGCCTGTATTGCTCGCAAGACAAATCTTTTCCTTGTGCCTCAGTACATGTGACAATAAATTCAATTGCAATTCAAATTCAAACACACCTTAAATTTCATACAGCCATGTTGAATCTGCCTAATTTTGCCAATGCTTTATAAATGTTCAATTAGCACATTTTGAATAAATGTGCTAAATTCTTACAGTTTCCTCCCTAGGGATGCTCATATATTAGATATATAGCTCTTGGCTCTCCCTTTCATCCTTTCTTAAAGAGCAGGGTTACATTTGGAAAGTGTTAAGATGAGTCATTTTTACTTGTGGAATTAGGCTCCTGTACCTTTTGAAGGTGCAGCCATTGATATCTTCTCAGTGTGTGGGTTCTTTCGGAGTTTACATGGTCTTGTGTGAAGGTAACCACTTCTGGTCTAAGGAGAAGAGCCTTCTGCAGAGGAAACAAAATGCAATTTATTACTTCTCTGCAACTATTTACAGGTTATAAGAATAGATTCTACAGTAGTACAGGAAGACCTAACCTTAGATTTATTTCCCCTGAAGTTCTACTTTACCCTTTCAACTCATCCTCATACTATCATCATGGTGGGTGGTGCTTATTGCACCCAATTAAAGTATTAACCCTTCCAGCCCCTTTCAGATCCACATCCAGCTTCCAGCCCCTTTCAGATCCACTTACAACTGTGTTCATGGGTTTGGCCAAGGCTCTCATGTGGAACCAAAACTAATTGTCAACAATTTGCGTTTCTCTAGCACCTGTAATAAAATCGATAGTTAAAACTTCACAAAGGCATTTGGAAAGCCAAATTGGGCACCAAATGAGGCAGATAGTAAATAGCTTGGTGGAAATGAAAAGCTTGATGTAATATATTAAAAGAGGAAAGACAGAGATTTCAGGAGGGACTTGCAGATCTTGGACCGTGGTATCTGCTGATTTTTAGAAGAAATCATTTAGGCCATGGTGTTTTTGACATAATAAATTAGATTAATGTGTTTTATTTCAAGTACACATGTTTTTCCATCCATTGATGCTGTGGCAATCTCTGTATGAGTTACTAATCAAATTTTTGCTTTATTTATGACTTAATAACAAATTAAGGCAGTATTTTTAACCTAATTCCTTGGTCTTCAATTAGAGCTACACCATTCCTTGCTGTCTGCAACGTCATGCAGGCAACCAATAAAGAGCCATAGCAAACATGATTCTGAAGAAGCAAAAGGGTAAAAATGTATGGTATACCAGTCCAAATGTAAAATGTGTTAATGTCAAAGTAACATTCAAAAAGGACTGGAACTCACTCTTGTCAATGTGAAAGAATTTGTTCCAATTGGTGTCCCTGAGTGGGCAACAATCTTGAATAAAGGGGCAATGATGGATGAAGGTGTTTCTGCCTGGAATGCATTCCATTCTTCATATTTACCAACATCTAAAACATGCCTTCCATACACGTTTTGCTGGTATGAGCTTGCAATTCTTCCTTGGTATGTTTGCAGTAACATTGCGCCTATTGTAAATTACTTTATGCGAATACATCTGGTATCAACAACACAGGGTGTGTTAGTAGTCAGGACTCATGCTGTCACTATAAACGTAAAAATGGACATGAAAAAAATGAAACAATTGACTAAATTTAGTATTATATATTACTTTAGAAATAACAAATATCCTGCAGCTATTTCAAATTGGTAATTTAATCCCAGGGTTCAAATGACAGTTATAAACTGTTCATGTTTCACTTTGCAGTATATGACATCATTTGAATCCCCTGACGAGATTACTGCTTTATAATTACTCCCAGGTATCCGTTATTCTCTACTTAATCAACTGCAAGTGTTCAATGAAGTCGTAAAGACTCTTGAATCAAACTCTCCTGGCACAGATATAATCACTGCTAGAGAATATGTGACCAATATTATTCTTTGTTACTAGTAGGGAGAGGAAAGGAGTAATCATTTGTCTTTAATACTGAGCATAGTAAGGATTCTGTATGACAGTTTTATTCTGATAACTCTGTTCCATAGCCCTTAATATTAACTATTTCAAAACCAGAATGCAGTTGAAAAACAAGCAATTAACATATAGCAAGTACGTAGAAACAAGAACAGAAATTGCTGGAAAAAGCCGGCAGGTCTGGCAGCATCTGTGGGGAGAAATCAGAGTTAACCAAAGACCTGAAGGAGGGTCACTGGAATAGAAATGTGAACTCTGATTTCTCTGCACAGGTGCTGCCAGACCAGCTGAGCGTTTTTCTGCAGTTCTTTCAGTTTATTTATTCAGCAAATACATAAAGCCAGGCCACAGAAATATTTTTGGCATATCCACATATTCTTATAAATAGTAATAAAAATGCAGTTTTAAGATATATTACCATGGTGAAGGATTTCAATGATTTAATCAGCAGTATGAAAGAAAATTAACTGTATGTTACATTAAATGATTTGAAAATGAAATGATCCAAATTGGGTTAAAAACTTATGTAAGCATTAATTGTCAAAAAGATAATCTCTATATCTTTCTGAAGTTGAAAGCTATGTTGACTACTTTAGACCTAATAGCTTACATGAAGACTAAAACATGGGTTGAATGATAAATATTTATATACATTCCAGGAAAAATGTGTATGATTACCAAAACTATAGAGAAATCTTTTGGGGATGTCTAACCCTAATGGTATTCTTCCCTTTCACTCATCAACTATTCTTATTACAAACATATGGTTGGAAACAATGCCCTTGAATGTTTTGAATTTGCAAGGGACTGATTTGGCTTTAAATAAAATACACACAACATCGTTTAGCAATTGTATGAAACACTCTCATCTACTTTTTATTGAAAAGTCTGTTTAAAAATAGGTCATCAGTAGACTTTGAAAACTGCTCCTACTTATTTCAATATGTTTTCAAAATAGTTTTTTTCAAAAGTGTCACTTCATTATAAACCAGAAAATTACAGCACACGTTTCAAAACAAATATCCCAAATTTGTTTCCTGGCTGCTTTATTCGCTCTTAAACAAAAAGAGCTCGCTTCTCTACAGTCCAATGTGTGATGGTTTTCTTTTGCAATGTGGGATAATAGAACGTCATTAGGCCAACGTGGATGAAATATAGAAGAAGCAATTTTAATTCATCTCGTATGGTGAGAACAGGACAGAGTGGGTTCATTGCTATATTACAACAGTGACTACACTTCAAAAGAACTTCATTGGTTGCAAAGTGCTTTATGACATCTGGTGGTCATGAAAAGCACTATGTAAATGTAAGCCTTCCTTTTGTAATAAATGGTGCATTCAGCTTTGTCACCCATTTTCTGCTAGGACCTGACTGGGTTCAGTTTGATCTGCTTCCTGCAATTATTAGACTGAGACACCCACCAAATGTGTGAGTCATAATTGATACAAGTTAGTGCACCATGATTCTAATTAAGTGTTTGAATGTGTTTTAACCTGCGCCTGAGTAACTACGTTTTTGTGTTGGCTGAAAACAGGTTAGTAACAGGTGGAAGAATGGAGTCCCTCCAAGGTGACTAGAAAGCTTTCCTTTAGTAAGTCCAGGTAGACCAACAGCCCATGACTTAACTGCTTGCTGCCTCATGGTAAATTCTGCTTGTCCCAACGTCTGGTCCCAGTCACCAGGCAGTTAGAGGTTTACAGCTGTGGACCGTTCTCATGCATGTGGGGCCCAATCTTAGGCCTATGAGTGGGTGAACCCTCCCTCCATCTGCTTGAAACCTGCTGGGGATTAAATCAAACCCAGAGTTTCTTCATAACCAAATGCAAATTGTGAGGGAAAAACAATGTGAAATTCTTAATTCAAATCAGGTTTGATTGTGCAAAACCGATCATTTATTTTCTACTTGGTCAACAAATTTGATTATGATTTTTGGCAGTTATGCAGATGAATGTGAAGAATTCTCATAATTTTATTTCTTAACATGTAACTATAAAAGTTGTGGCATGCTACTTTGCAGGCAGGAGCACAGGAGAACAGGGTTACTTTTTCCAGATGTGGTTTCAAAATTCTCCAAAGACCGTAATAGTTATCATAAGATTTATGGACGATAATTTATTAATCAACGTTTTCCTCAAACTTAGAGATCGACTCTGAAAGATTAAAGAGGAAGATAAAATAAGTCACTTAAAAAAAATTGGAGGGGGTACATAACATTGTGTTTCCCTTCGAGCACAAATTACTTCTAATGACTGAGTTCCTAATATTCCCTCCTAAAGTCAATTCTAATCCTATAGTGCTGTTTGTGCCAGCAAATTCCTTAACAGTCAAAGTGCACGTCTGGTTTCCAACATTATGATCAATTTCAGACATTCGTTGCCTTAATTAGAGCATGTTGTTTCAATGTCTGAATTTTAATATTGCTGCATTTTTAATCATCTTTTCCCTGCAACTTTACCCTCCTGCCCCAAGAAAGCATGTTTTGAAATTGCAACACGTTTTCAAAACTGCAATAATCCATTGTGACTGCATTTTGTGCATACTGTCCATCCAGTGAATAGTTGCTTTAAACTTCTATCACAATTGCAACATGTGTGATCATTTTGTAGAAGCTCTCATCCATTTAATAGTACATGCTTCTTAATATTTTACAGATTGCTACAAACCAATAAAAGATAAAATGTTACTCATGGATGAAACTGCTCTAAATTAGTCAAATTGTGGTCACACACAGCAGATTTATAGCATGTCAAAGATGCTTCAGTTGGTCTGACCAATTTTGCTCTTCACAACTTATAAATTAAAGATATGTGGTATACTAGTGTACAATGCTCGACATAGCTCTGTATTTTTGTAAAGTATATTATTGCTGGTTACAGGGATAAAATACAGCATATTTACACTTTGTCATATGACTGATTTGATGAGATCAAATTTAATTCAATACATGTGGAAAATCCATTGCGTTGTAAAGCATCGTGAGCAAGTCTTGTCAGTAAGTTTGATGAAAGCTCAATGAATAGCTGTTTTTCATCATCAATCTTACAGTGGGGATTTAGATGTCTACTGAAGTGGAATCTTCAGCGGATCCAGTGCTGAGACAGTAATATAATGTGCACCTGCAAAAAAGAAATAATAGGATTGATGGAAGTGACCGATGCAGACCGAGCAAACAGTCACTTCATTGTGATTCAAGTATACAACATTAAGGCCGTTGATTTTAGTGTCAGTTCCATTTCACATTGTGACAACCTATGGTTGATTTTGTTTCACATTATTTTCCTACCGGTCCTTACACACTTCTTAAAGTTAAAAATCACACAACACCAAGTTATAGTCCAACAGACTATTACCTGGTGAAGGAGCGTCGCTCCGAAAGCTAGTGTGCTTCCAATTAAACCTGTTGGACTTTTACCTGGTGTTGTGGGATTTTTAACTTTGTACACCCCAGTCCAACACCGGGCATCTCCAAATCATTCACACTTCTTAAAGACTTTGCAGATAATTCTGAGTCTGGATGACCATGTTGACTACACTGGAAAGACAACATAATGAATGATGTACATCAAACAGTTGAATTCTTTATTTTGCCAGCATTTGTCCAAAGGGAAAATTGTGGACCTTTTTCTTTGGATCTTGTCGAGGTAATGTTATATGGACAACAGGATGCAATCCAAATGTTGTAACTTTAAATTAATTTTGGTGATGTTGGAAAACATTCAAACTTGCTCTTTTTCTCATAGAATATGTCTCAATTCAAAATTGGCATAAAATGAGCAAATCAGCCAAAACCAGAGAAAGCAATTGTCCAGGAAATAATGAGCCTACCATAGATTCTGTCTGCGAGATTGTAAAGTTTCAACTCATTCAGGCAGGATTCTTGTGCTGTTGCATGGGTTTCTTTTGATGCAATCAAAATTGACAAATTTAGCACAAAAATATCACTTTCAGTAAAAATTACACTCAGTGCAACTTAATGTCCGTGATCTGTTGCATGGAGCTCAAAAAACGCGCTTGAACAATTTGTGCACCCACAAAACCAGTCACATCATTGCATCTATTTGCTGCACAAGAGAAAAACAGAAGTGCAGGTCACCTGTTTACATCTCCTTGCAGGTTCCTTATGCCCTCACTGAGACAATCCATCCTATCTATTTTTGTGCTATCCACATATTTGGAAACGATACGCTCTACCTGTCCTCCAAGTTATTCATATAGATCAGAAATAATTGAGGGCATAGGACTGAACCTTTTGATACTCCACTATGTATGCCTTTCCAGTCTGAGGAAGGCTCATTCATCCCACCTCTCTGAGTGCTCTGTCAATACAATATATCCAATACCACAAGCTTCTATTATGTGCAATCACCTTTTATCATGCACTTTATTGAATGCCTGCTGAAAATCTCAGTTCTCTACATCTACCAGTTCCTCTTTATTGACCTTTTATATTTACTCATTCATAAGGTATAGGCATTGCTGGATGGACTCTAGATTAGAGTGGTGCTGGAAAAGCACAGCTGGTCAGGTAGCATCTGAGGAGCAGGAAAATTGACGTTTCGGGCAAAAGCCTTTCATCAAGAGTAACTTTTGCCCAAAACGTCGATTTTCCTGCTCATTGAATGCTGTCCGACCCGCTGTGCTTTTCCAGCACCACTCTAATCTAGACTCTGATCTCCAGCAACTACAGTCCTCACTTTCGCCCATTGCTGGATGGGCTGTCTGTTTCTAGTTGGCAATAAGAAGGTGGTGATGAGCTGTTTTTTTTAACTACTACAGTTCATTTTCTGTAGGTATATCAAAAATTTTATTACAGAGGCAATGCCAGGATTTTGACTTAGTGACAGTAAAGGATTAGAGATATTTAACCAAATTAGCATGGTGAATGTCTTAAACAGAAACTTTCAGGTAGTGATGTTACCTTGTATTTGATACGATTGTCCTTCTAGATGGTAGTGGTCATGGATTTGGAAGATGCTGTCTCAGTAGTTTCAGTGAATCTCTACAGTGAATCTTGTAGATGATACACACTGCTGTTACTGAGTGTCAGTGGTGGAGAGAATGGAGATTTATAGATATGTTACCAATCTGCTTTGTCCTGTCTGGATGCAAGTTTTTTGAGTGTTGGAGCTGCATTCGTCCAGGCAAGTACCTTGTAGATGGTGACAGTCAGAGTCAGGAAATGCAAAATTCCTAACCTCTGACCTGCTCCTGTAACCACATGGCTAATCCAGTTCAGTATCTGGTCAGTGGTGATCCTCAGTATGTTGAAAATGTTATAGTAATGCCAATGAGTTTCAAGTGGTGATAGCTAGATTTTTCTTAATTAGAATAGTCACTGCCTGAAAATTACATGGCACAAATGTTATTTTCCACTTTTTATCCCAATCTTGAATATTGTCCAGGTCTTGCTGCATTTGATATGGCATGCTTTAGTATTTAAAGAGTCAGGGAAGGCAATGGCCTAGTGATATAATCACTGGTTTGTTAATCTAGAGAACTAGGTAATGTTCCGGGGATCTGGGCTTGAATCCTGCCATGGAAGAATTTGAATTCAATAAAAATCTGTAATTGAAAGTCTCATGACCATGAAACCATTGTCGATTGTCAGGAAAAGCCCATCTGGTCCACTAATGTCCTTTAGGGAAGGCAACTTCCATCCTTACCTGGCCTGGCCTACAAGTGACTCCAGAACCATTCTTAACCTCTGGGCAATAAATGCTGGCCTAGCCAGTAATGCCCTCATCCTGTGAACAAATATCCTGGGGACTTCAGGAGGAGGCTGTGATAGATCAGTTGGCAGTTTTTGTCCAGCAGCTTTGTTCTTTAGGTCTCAATCAGCTCGGTCAGTAATGATGCTGCTGAGATACTCTTAATGATGCATATTGAAGACCCACACCCAGAGTCCATTCTGCACCTTTGCCACCCTCAGTGCTTCCTTCAAGTGCTGTTCAACATGAGGAGCACTGATTCATCAGCTAAGGAGTCAAGGTACATTGTAATCAGCAGGCAGTTTTCTTCCCCATATTTGGCCTGATGCCATGAAACTTCCTGAAGTCCGGAGTCAATTTAGAAAACACACAGGGCAACTCTCGAGGAACAGTTTGCCACTGCATGGCCACCTTTGATGGATCTGTCCTTCTGGTGGGAGAGGACATATAAAGGTTTGGTGGTGCATAGTTTTGGACATTGTGTGTACAATATGACTGTGTCAGATTGTTCCTTGACTAATCTGTAAAACAGCTTTCCCAAGTTTAGACGTAGCCCCCAGAATTCAGTAAGGTGGTCTTTTCAAGATCTCCAATGCTCTGTTTCTCATTGTCATTTTTCAATGCTTTAGTTGACGTTAAGTTGTCCATTCAACTAATTTGTTGTTTCCTTTCCAGGGATTGATACAACTGAATAGCTTATTGAACCATGTCAAAAGGCAGTCAAACACTTTGCTGAAGGTTTGGAGGCACATACATGCCAGACCAGGTAAGGATGGCAGTTTCCTTCACAAAAGGACCTCTACATATTATACTTTCAAAAAAAAACTCCAGCAAGTTTGTTAAATATGATTTTTCTCTCACAAAAACTATGTTGACTCTGTTTGATTGCATTCAGCTTTTCTAAATATCCAGCTTTTCCTTCCATAATAATGGAAGCTAGCATTTCCCTGATGACAGATGTTAGACTTCCTGGCCTATAGTTTCTTGAAAGAGAGAAGGCCCCAGATAAAAAAGCTGATAGAGAAAAACAGCAAAGACTATATATGATAGTACAGAAGAGAAAAAGAGAGCATGGAGAAATAACAGTGAGAGAAAGCAGTAGAGCGAGAGAGAGAGCAGGAAAAAGATAAGAGAGTGTAAGCCAGCAGACACCAAATAAAAGAGCATGACAGGAAGAGCAGACACCAAATAAATTAACGCAAGGAGAGACCAAGCAGGCATCAAACAAAACAGTGCAGGGATAGAGAGCACAGGTACCAGGTAAAGCAATGTGAGGACAGAGAGCGTGGACACCAGATAAAATTGTATGTGTCTGAGAGAGAGAGAGAGATAGAGAGAGAACAAATACCTGATAAAACAATGTAAGAGAGAGCACAGACACCAGATAAAGCAGCGTAAAAATAGAAAGAGTGGACAACAGATAAAACGGTGCACAGACAGAAAGAGGAAAAGAGGAAAGCTGTGAGTTGATTGGTTGTTGAGCTGTTGATGTTAGCGACTGTGTTTCAATTCCATTGTTTTGGACTTTTTAGAAATTTATAGTTCTGAGCTAGCACAGGGAAATTAAGAGACAAATCAAAAAACATTAATGTGCTATTGCACTCCAGATTCTATTCACAGTAGAAGAGGAAGTTTAAATTAAGTAATGGTAACAAGTGTTAAAGTAACAAGTGGAAATTAAAAGTATACGGTTCGGATATTGCAGGGACAGTTCCTCTGTTTGGAGTGGCCATTCTGTGACATGGATACCTCTTGTGACCTAGAGCAACCCATTGGTAGGAAGTGTCATCACTTGCACAAGAGCTGAAGCAGTGGCTAGAGGCACTCAGGTGTATTCATGAGGAAGAGGATGATGGTGATAATACATTCCAGAGGTTGCTCACACTACAATTAGGAGCAAACATATCAATGGGGAGTAAAGTAGTCATCTCCAGTTTGCTCCCAGTGTCGTGTGCAAGTCTGTACAGTAGTAGAAGGAGAAGGCAAATGAATGTGTGGCTAGAAAAAGGGGAATTTGAACTATTTCTGAAGAAGATGGCCTCTGAATGAGATTTTTCAGGTTAAATCTGAAAAGACTTGGGACTGGGTTCCTAATAGGGTGCTTTGCTGTTACTTTTGGGATAGGTTTAAACAAACTCAGCAAGAGTGTGAGAGCAAGGAGAAAATAATGGAAAATAACACCAGGGTGGGCACGAAATGCCAGAAAAGGCAGATAGCACGTAAAAAGAGAACAGTACGATAGCCACTGAATCAGAGTAAGACTGAAAGTTGAAGTCCAAGTGAGGATGACACTGCATAGAACATAGAACATTACAACACAGTACAGGCCCTTCAGCCCTTGATCTTCCACTGCCCTGTGAAACCAATCTGAAGCCCATCTAACCGACACTATTCCATGATCGTCCATATGTCTATCCAATGACCATTTAAATGTCCTTTAAAGTTGACGAGTCTACTGTTGTTGGAGGCAGGGCATTCCATGCTCCTACTACTCTCTGAGTAAAGAAACTACCTCTGACATCTGTCCTATATGTATCACCCCTCAATTTAAAGCTATGTCCCCTCATGTTAGCCTCACCATCCGAGGAAAAAGGCTCTCACTGTCCACCCTATCGAACCCTCTGATTATCTTATATGTCTCTGTTAAATCACCTCTCAACCTTCTTCGAGTAGAGTTAATGAGACTGGGGAGTTACAGGAACAGTTAGTCTTGTGCGATTATGATGTTGTGATGATAACAGAGACCTGGTTCAGGTAGAGTAGGTCTGTGTGTTAAATATTCCTGGTAACCAGGTGTTCATAATTGATAGGAAAGGGGAAAAAGTAGGAAGGGTGGTACTTTTGGTGAAAGAGAATGATGCAGTATTGGAGAAAGAGAATGTTTCAGATGGTTCAAGGACAGAATCTGTTTAGCTAGATCTAAGGAACAAAATAGGTGTGATTACATTACTTGATGTAATATATAGATCACCAACTGATGGAAAAGATATAAAAGATCAAATCTGCAATGAAATTGCTGAGAGAGGTAAACATTACACATAGTTAAAAAGGCCGACTTCTGTTACCCGAATATAAAAAGAACACTGATCATGCAAGAGGCAGTGAGGGACTAGTTTTCCGAGATTGTGTTCAGGCGATTTCCACCAGAAACATGTGTTAAGTCCTACAGGAAAGGATACATTGCTACACTTCATTCTTGAGAATGAGGTAGGCCAAGTAGATGAAGTAACAGTGGAGAATCATTGAGGGAATGATGATCATTGTTTCAGAAATTGTCCAAAGATCCTCTCAGATCGCACCTTCCAAACCCACAACCACTTCCATCTAGAAGGACAAGGGCAGCAATACATGGGAACACCAGCCCTGCAAGGTACCCTCCAAATCACTCACCATCCTAACTTGGACATATTATGCCATTTATTCAGTGTTGCTGGGTCAAAACCCTCGAATTCCCTCCCTGAGGGCATTGTGAGTGTTTAAGAAGGATGCTCACCACTACTTTCTTAATGGAAACTAGGAATAATCAATACCCAGAGAATGAATAATGAAAAAGATTTTGGATGATGGAGGAAAATGACATTGATCAGTCTAGAGTTAGAATATTCGAACAGCTGATGGCTAACTTTAATGAATCAAAGTTAGAGCCGGGCCAGGTAGACTGGGTGAGAAGGCTGGTGGGAAATCAGAAAACAGAATCAAAGCATGTCTGTGCTATTTTCATAATTGGGAATTAATCTTTCAATTTATCTCATTTCATGTTCCAAACATGAATTACTATTTGAAGCAGTTAGGATTATATCAGCTAAGTGATTATGTTACAGATATGACCTCATGGATAAAGATATTCAGATTTTTTAAAAATGGCTGAGTCAAAGTAAGTTATTAAAGTAAATCATCTGCTCTTCCCCAGATCTCAGCATCCCACTATTTAACACAATGTAGAAATGGTAAAACCAAAACCTGAAATTAAAACTGACACAAATCTGATCAATAACTATTTAGAGAGTTAAAACCACGATTAAATATCATGGCCTGATTGAAAACTTTGTGCTGATATCAAAGGCCTGCTCACTCTGATAGAATGCTGCCAATATCTGGTTTATGATTATGCCTTTAAGTATATATTTTTTAGATTTTGGAATTAAACTTTAACAATAGGAAGTGGGATTATACAACTGAAGTACATGGAAGTCTGTTAAACCTAAGGATTTGGAGTTGTGTTACTTTGAGTGGTTTACAGCGATGTAGGTAGGATCAGATATTACAGGTGGGTGTGCTGTCAGGAGTTATTGAATACTGCTGCTCACAGTAATTTCTGAGCAGCGAGATTGTTTGTTTTGGAATTAAAGCTAACTTTGTTAAAAGCTTTCACTGAGCTATGAAAGACTATGAAAATCCAT
This sequence comes from Chiloscyllium plagiosum, assembly GCF_004010195.1. Taxonomy (NCBI): domain Eukaryota; kingdom Metazoa; phylum Chordata; class Chondrichthyes; order Orectolobiformes; family Hemiscylliidae; genus Chiloscyllium; species Chiloscyllium plagiosum. Next base: position 4,789,487 of record NC_057712.1, on the reverse strand, counting down.
TTACTTCATCAGACCAAGGAATAAGTTGTAAATGAGTCAAGTTAAAGGTAGCTCAGAGCAGGCTAGGTCATCATGGAGGGGAAAGAAATTTCGGAAGGTGTTTTTACTGGAAAAGGAGGTAGTTTTAGATAAGAGCTGGGACAGTGCTGAATTAGAAGAGTACTGATGATAGTAGGTTCTGGGCAGTCAAGCATTCAGAGAAGTCGCAGGGATTGGTAGCTCTACACTGTGAAAAGGTTACAGCTAAAAAGAAGCCTGGGGGCAGATAAGCTTAGAGCCTGAAGAAATTCAATGGCAGCTTGGTGAGGATATCTATTTGCTAAAAGTTTACATTGTACCAGTAATTAGCCACACAAGTCCTGGGAATCCTGTTCTTGGGAGAAAATTTTTAACTACAAAGGTGAGAGCAATCATTAAGCCAGCCCAAGTCAAACAGGCTTTGAAGGCATTTCCAAGTCTAGATCTTTGAAAGTGAAGAATTGGAATCCCTTGCAAAAGAGACAGAGATTTCATGAAATTTGAAGAACCAATATCACCAATATTTGGATGTGGTCTGTCCTGAGTAAAGATAGATAGATTTTTGAAGGGTTATGGTGAGCTGGTGGGTAAGTGGATCTGAGACCACGAGCAGATCAGCCATGATCTTATTGAATGGTGGAACAGGCTCGAGGGGCCAGACGGCCTCCTCCTGCTCCTCGTTCTTATGTTCTTGACCACGTTTGTGTGATGTTTAACAACAGTTTTCCTGTTCAATCGTATTGACTTCATATCCCTCTTGAATGAGAGTATGAGTTGCATATCTATATTGTAGAATGCTTTACTCTCAAAGCTTTCTGTAATGTTTAATTTGTCTGTTAGAAACCATGGAAAATTATGACTTTAGTTTCTTATTAAACAACTGGGATCTACTTAAAACCAAAGAAAAATTTACGGTCCTTGATCAGATCATCCATAAATATGATGTTGTCCTCCAGAATCACGCACACAAAAGATCTTTTATTTTAATTTTGGGAAGATTTCTATGAAAGTATGAATGTGGTCCTTGCAAATATGTTTATGTTTCTTTTACACATAGTACACAAGGCTGGAAATGTGTTGCTGGAAAAGCGCAGCAGGTCAGGCAGCATCCAGGGAACAGGAGAATCGACGTTTCGGGCATAAGCCCTTCTTCAGGAATCTTCATAGTACACAGGAGAAGCCATGTACAAATTAATTCAGAGAGACAAAAAATGGAGACTAGGAATAAATGGGCCATTTTCAGGTTGGCAGGTTTCAGTTCATCTTGTAACATAGGGTTAGTGCAGTGGTGACAGCTATTTCCAACTTATATCAATGACTTCGATGAGGAAAACAAGTGTAATATGTCTGAGGTTGCTTATGATACACAGCTAGGTTGGAAAGTAAGCTTTGAAGAGAACACAAAGCTGCAGAGAACTATATACCAGAAAAGTGGTTGGTAAAGAATTTGGCAGATGAAGTACAGTTTGTAGAATTGTGAAATTATGCACTCCAGCATGAAAAAGCAGTTATTTTTGGAAGGTAAATGTCAAGTAAATGTAGGGCTTCAGAGGGATTCCTGTGCCCTTGTACATGCATCAGTAAACCTTAACAGTGCAGGCACAACCAGTCAGAAAAGCACAAAGTATGTTAGCCTTTATTGAAAAGAGTTTTGTTAATAGAAGTACAATGTCTTGCTGTAATCAGACAGAGCTCTGGCAAGACCATACCTGGAATTTTGTAAACAGTTTTGGCCTCTTTATCAAGGAAGGATATACTTGGAAGTTGAACAGCAAAGATTCATGTGGTTGGTTTCTGGGATCAGACTTGACTGAGTGATTAGTCAAATTTTCATTTCAGCATACTGCATCTATCAACCCTGATTGGTGATTATGGAGGTGAAATATAAAACAATGTCTGGAGGCATGACCTTGAGTTTCAAATCACCGATCCTTTTAATTTTCCACTGTGCTCCCACACTGGTTTTATTGTTCGAGAAACTCAGCATTATCTGTAGAGAGAGAAAGAGACAATGCCTCAAGTCCAGTGATGAGGGGTCACTGGACTTGAGACATTGATTTTGTTTCTCTCTCTACAGGTGCTGCTAATCCTGCTGAGTTTCTCCAGCACTTTCTGTTTTTGGTTCGGACTTCCAGCATTTGCAAAACTACGTTTCATCATCTGATGTTATCATTCATGGGCTGCTCTGGGATTCCAGTGAAGGTCAATGCAAATTTGAAGAACAGCCCCCACCTTTCAGCTGGGCAATTTATAAACTGCTGGACCCAACACTGAGTCTAATCATGGGGAATTGTCACCTCCTCTCCTACTTTGTTTTATTCTTCTCTGCTGGTTTGTTTTCTTTTTCTCTCTTTTAATTCATTTTAAATTTTCCTTTCAGGTGGCAGCTATTTAGGTTCTTGCCAGTTAAAGTTGTTTGGCGATATCTTTTGTTTCAGTATTTGTTGTTACTATTCCCCTCGGTCTCACATAATAAAATATTTTGTCACTTAATTTCTCCTGCCCAACCCTCTATTCAAAGCAATTCATGTCAAATGAGAATTGTTTTGAGTCCTCCTGAAGGTTCTTCAAGGCTTTGTTAGTTAGAATTAATCATTCTCTCTCCAAAAGGCTAGCTTTCTATATTATGTGTGGAATAGGAGAGTTCTTCTCCACCCGTTTCTGGGTTTCCATTTGACTATAAAAGTATTTTACTTGGTCATTTAGGATGGATACTGCTGATGCACCTCTGCAGGTGAATGAGTGCATGCTATAACAACTTGAGATTTCAGAATGTCATCTCCAGCTTGAGTCAGGTTCAGTTCAGGTGGCTGAGCATCTTACAATTACATCCCAAGAAAGAATTAAAAACAAGTTTTTGTTTCCCACTCAAAGTTCCTATATACTTTGTTCCTTGGAATGTGAGAGAAATTTGCATGTTTCGATCAAATCAAATTGTAGTTGATGAGATCTTGATGAGAAACATAACAAATATCTTTTACAGGCTTATAGAAGTTGTATCCCTCAGATTAAAATGTGTGAAAATTGTGCAAGTTCCAGTGTACAGCCCCATCTCTAACTTTACGTTGGAGGGAGCTCATTGATGAAGATGGTAGAGCCTAGGATAATGTCCTCAGGAGATGCGAGGGCTCTTGTGGTGCAGTGGTAGTGCCCCTACTCTGAGCCAATTACCCCAGGTTCAAACCCATCTGTTCCAGAGGTGTATAAGCATCGCATAACAGATTGATTAGAAAATTTATACTGTGAGGAACTCCTGCAGAGATGTCCTGGAGCTGAGATGACTGACCTCCAACACCCACAACTGTCTTATTTTGTGCCAGGTATGACTCTAACTAGTGGAGTGTTGCCTCAGTTCCCATTAACTCCAGTTTTGGTTGAACTCCATGATAACAAATGATGTTTCAATACACGGGCAGTCACTATCATCTTACCTCCAGAATAGAGTTTGTTTATCCATGTTTGGATCAAGGCTAGAATGAAGTCAGAAGCCAATTGGCTCTAATGGAACTCAAATGAAGTGTCAGTGAGTAGGTTATTCCTTAGCCAATGCTGTTTCATAGCAGAGATAATAACCCACTTCTATCAGTTTGCCAATGATTGAGAGAAAGTGTGTAATTGGTCAGGATGAATTTCTCTTGTTCTTTTGTGTACAGAGCATTCTGGACAATTTTTCCACATTGCCGGCTAGATGCCAGTATTGTAACGGTGCTGGAAGGATTTGGCTGGGAGTGTTGCAAATTGTGGAGCACAAATCTTTAGTGCTGTGTCAGGGCCTTTGTCTTTACAGCATCCAGTTCTTTCAGCCATTTCTTGATGTCACATGGAGGCGCTGCAGACTGGCATCACTGACACAGAGGACAACAGGAGGACTCTGAGATGAAGCATCCACTTGGCTCTTCTGGCTGAAGAGGGATGCAAAAGCTTCATCATTGAGGTGGGAATATTGGTGGATCTTCATCCTCCTGTTAGTTGTTTCATTGTCTGCCACCATTCACAACTGAATGTGACAGTACTGTAGATCTGATATGGCATGGAGGTAGTGCCTTATAACACAATGGAGGGTTATTCTCCATATGAAGACAGGATGCAATCTCCACAATGACTGGACAGTGGTCATACATATGAAAAATGCCACAGACATATGCAGCAGGTAGATTAGTGATGATGAGGTCAAGGGAATTTTTTTCTCTTATTATCCTTCCTTATTACCCTTCCCACATGCAGCAGACTCAGGCTTATAGCTGTGCCCTTTATGTTTTAGCCAGAATTATCAATAATAATGCTGCCTAGCTAATCTTGGTGATGGATATCGAATCCCCAACCCAAGTACACACTGTATCCTTACACATTCTCAGTCCTTTCTCCAAGTGATGTTCTTCCTGAAGGAGTTACTCATTCCTCAGCAGGGGGTGAGGATGGGAATACAGGGTTTTTTTTAAAAATCCGTGTTTGACACGATGTAATGAGACATCATGGGTCTGGAGTCAATGTTGAAGACTCAGAGGGTAACTTCCTCATGACCGTGTAACACTGTCTGTTGTATCCTGGGATGCCTGATGATCCCATGAGTATTACAACGTCAAATTGTTGTTTGTCTAATCTGTAGGACAGCTGTTCCAGTTTTGGGACACAACCTTCCAGATGTTAGTCAAGTGTACATTGGATGGCTGATTGAGCTGCTTTCGTTCCAGTCAATGCCAGATGGTCCATCCGGTTTCATTCCCTTTAGTTTAGATTTTGCAGCATGGTTTGCTTACAAGGCTATTTCACAGGGAAACTAACTGTCAGCTACACTGCTGCAGGTCCAGAGGCACACGTACACCAGATTAGATAAGGATATCAAATGTCCTTCCCTAAACAGCATTAATTAAACAGATGGGTTTCGACAACAAGTAATCAATGATTATATGTTCACCATTAAGCCAGCTTATAATTCCGGATTTAATTCAATCCAAATTTCATCATCTATTTTGGTGGTATTCAAATCCCTGTTTTCAGAACATTACCTTCAGGCTCTAGATTAGTGTGTCACTACCCAAAGTGAGGAGGGATGAGTTCAGCTATCTGTTTTTTATTGTCTCAGTTGGCCACGAAGATGTTATTTCTTTCTCGAACGCAGCTATACCGCACTTCAATTTAAATGTAGATCAATCGTTCGAAATTAATGAGCTAATTACCAGGTCTTCTTGAATGAAAGAGAAAGGAATTTTATTGCTTACTAAATGTGAAAATGTAATAAAACACAGCATCAAGCACATACACAAACACAGGTCTGAATTTTAAGAAGGTCAAGCATCTAGTACAGAAAGGAATACAAAACAATACACAGTTTAAAAATTCTTAGAGTTTTCATAGTGCTACATTTAAACCTGTGGCCATTATTGTTTTAATGATGACTTGTACCCATTGCACAAGGTAGCTATGGTTAATTGACACCATGAGTTAAGCTGCACCCATCAGAATATACCAAACCAAAACTAGCAGGATCTAAAAAGAGTCTCTAGAGAGCTTTTTAAGTTTAAAACGCTTTTAGTCCATGAAAAGTACTAAGTATTAAGAACAGGCTCAATCAGTCCAGAATAGACTGAACAATAATTTTAAGAATAGGCTGAAATAGACTGAGGCCTAACTATCTTCAACTCTTTCATGAATGACCTTCTGTCCATCATAAGGTCAGAAGTGGGAATGTTCACCAATGATTACACAATGTTCAGTACCATCCACCCCTCTGTTAGATATTGAAGCAGTCTGTGTTCAAATGCAACAAGACCTGGACACCATCCAGGTTTGAGCTGAAAAGTGACAGGTAACATTTGCACTGTGCAAATGTCTCAGGCAATGATTGTCTACCACAAGAGAAAATCTAATCATTCTCCCTTGACGTTCAATTGCATTAACATCACTGAATACCCCACAATCAAAATCCTATGATTACCATTGACCAGAAATGGAACTGGACTAGCTATATAAATAGCTGAAAATGTGTTGCTGGAAAAGCGCAGCAGGTCAGGCAGCATCCAAGGAACAGGAGAATCGACGTTTCGGGCATAAGCCCTTCTTCAGGATACTATGGCTACAAGAATATGTCAGAAGCTAGGAATCCTGCAGTAACTCACTTCCTGACTCCTCAAAATCTGTCCACCATCAACAAGGCACAAGTCAGGAATGTAATGGAATACTCCCCACTTGCCTGGATGAGTGCAGTTCCAACAATACTCAAGAAGCTTGACACCATCCTATACAAAGCAGCCTGCTTGATTGGCACCACATGCACAAACATCCACTCCCTCCACCACTGATGCTCAGGAAGAACACTGTATACCACCTACAAGCTACACTGCAAAAATTGAACAAAGCCCCTTAGACAGCACCTTACAGACCAATGGCCAGTTCTACTTAGAAGGGCAACAGATAGATGAGAACAACAGCTAGTTTCCCTACAAACCACTCACCGTCCTGATCTGGAAATATATTAGCATTCATTAAGTGTCATTGGGTCAAAATCCTGGAAGTCCCTCCCTGAGAACATTGTGGGTCTACCTACAGCACAGGGACTCAAGCGATTCAAAAAGATTCACCCCCACCTTCTCAGGGGGCAACTAGGGATGGACAATGAATGCTGGCCCAGTCAGTGATGCCCACATTCCACAAGTAAATAAAGCAATACCGTTATTATAACAATAATGTTAAGACAGAAAGTGGAAGGTGTAGGATTGTCAAAGCACTAAAAGATGAATGCAGTGCATTTTGCTAAGACCTGGAAACAAAACAAATTGTATAAAGTAGATTTTTGAAGGATCTTATTAACCTGCATAATGTTTGTGAGGCTGACAAACTATAAAGAGAACATGGAAGCATAGTGCATTTCACAGTGTATGTAGGAGCCACCATAAAGATATATTTCACATTAACACCACAATCAATAAGTAAATCTGCTGGAGCTTTATTTTCCATGAGTTCTCTGATGAATTACCTGTCAACAGTTCCCACTGACATGGCTATTGTCATTGATGATTACAACCCACTGGGAGTGTGGACTTGAAAAATGAAAATTCAGAGAGAAAAAAGGACATATAGCTTGCATCTGTATGTTGAAGTTAGTAAATTTCAGAAGCAAATAAAAATGTCTGCAAGGGTAAAAGCAAGAATTAAGTCATTTGACACAGACTTTGAAAACTTCTTAATTCCTTGAATAAGCAAGAAATTTATTTTATAACTTTGCACTAAATGCAAGCAAATCTCCAACTTACAATGCTTAACATGAACTTATAGCATGACATAACTTTTCCAGAGATTTTTCCCATGTTTTAAGTCAGCTTAAAAGCGAGGAGAGTTTTTTTTTAAAGATGTAGTGAGCCCTAAATATGTAATGTAATTTTACCCAAAAATTCAGCATAAACTCATACATTGGCCTCAGTCCACCATGAACAGTCTGTCTGATATAATGATTGCACTATTTAAATATGCCAATATTATTATAGACTGATTTAATTTCCATGTTATTAGCTCATATTAAACCAGTATTTTAAACTTTTATACACACTGAAAACAAAATATCTCATGGGGCTCTATTCAAGCTTTTCATCTGCTCAACACAAACCTTTGCATTTGGCTTCAGTCCACGGTAACGGTCTGCCGAATGGAATGAACATAGTATTTAAAAGTCTATCAATCCATCTTGAAAGCTCTTGATCCAAGATGTTATATTGTTCTATATCCCCTTTTGCTGCTTTTTTGAAATCGTAAAATGTTTGCAAAGAGAATTTTTATGAGACACCTTGGATGTCAGAATTCACAATCTGCATGGTATGAAAAGTTTGTCTAAGGATACATAAGTTGCTTTTGGAAAATTATCAAAACATACACCAAAGCAGTCTACCTCTTCTTCATACTGCTGCTGTTATTGTGTTTAGATTTGGATAAACTTTCTCTGGAAGGTGATCGCTCACAGCAGTTAACTTTAAACTCGCTCCTTAGATGTAGTCCTGTGTGTGAACAGACTTGTCATCGTACATTCCAGGCTTCTCTCAGAAATGAATTTGTCTTTCCTCAACACTTCTCAATTCTTAGTCAGCAGACATTCCTGCTGCTTTGGATTAATCCAATTATTAAACACCTGCAGACATGTAATAACAGTTTCTCTGCCAAGTTTCTATAAATGTGGTCTTATGGAAAAATGTATACTCGACTGTCCTACTATCAGGTGTTATGTTACACACCTGCCAAGCTTTACTCATTTAAAAAAATATCACAAATGCATTGACCCATTTTGAGTGTGGAAGCTGTACTTTATGCCCATATTTTCAGGGATATATTTCAATTGTCTCCATCATGCTGCTTGCCAAATAAGCTATTACTACAATGTAAACTTTCAGTTGATTTTATAAATGTAATTTGGTTCTGCATTGTAATGTTTATATTAAAAGGGAATGTTTTACAAATTCTCCCTTCAAGGGGCAGAGGAACAGCATCAACTATGTCTTGTGATATTATCTACAACACTATTTTGTTATACTTTTTTTTTCTGAGGAGTTATCAACACACACAGCACTTATTTTTACTTCAGAGCTATTATTTTTGCAGAGATAAGTTTGTCTTTTATGCTAAGTGACTAACATTGCAACATTTGACATGATATATCCTATACACAGACATGCTTCCATATAGCGTACACAGGAAATGGTCTGATCACACCTGTATGGTATCGCCCACACAGCCTGAAGAATCATCAGAGAGCACAAGGTTCAATTCAAGATCATGAAGTAACTTTTTTCTAGTACAAAAAGTTAAATGACTATAATTTAACTCATTCAAATCTTGGGTCAGATTATAGAAATGTCTATTTACTTGGCCTCAGATGTCCCCTTCTAATAATTACTGAAAGCAAAACATTACAAATTATTTATAATTTATAAATTAGAAAAGAAATCAACTGCCAATTTACACTTTAGCAACTCTATATGTTTCTTTATATAACCACTATCATCATTTACAAATGAAATATTTGTAAAGCACCATTCTGACCAAAGGCACAAGCAGCCTGAAGGACAGTTTTAAAACCATCTAGTATTTTGAGAAAAACAATCATGATTATAAAGTTAGAAATAACTATGCAACTGGAGTCCTTGTGGATAGGCTGTGTGATGTATCTCTGGAATTAATTACGAAACATTAAAAAAATGAACTAATTCATTCTATAGGTTCTGGGGAAATGTTAATTATCCATGTAATTCTTGCCAAATATAGCCTCATTATCCTTTGTTAGATTTTATAGATGACATGTTACTAATTGTTTTTTATCTACCAAGACAGTGTATTAGTCGATAAAATTCACAGTTTATGGAACTAGTGCACCATGCCTCTAAAAATGTTGCCAAAATGAACAGTATAGAAACTTCTTGCCCTTCTAAAAACATTTTCTTATTGTAACACACCCCGTGCATCAGTTTGTAAAGACAGCAGGAAGACGTAGAGCCACATGATGCTTGTCTCCTCTCTTTCCTTGTGCACAATCAATCAATGTGGCTAGTTTTTCCCTGGCCCTGACTGATGTGAGTAATTCCAAGACAGTTGGGAAAGTATGGTAAAAGTAGAAAAATTGAGGTCCTCGACCTCTGGAAGGAAAAATCGAAGTTTCCACAGAGCATTTCAGTGACTAGATGACAACCTTGCTTATGAGCTGCCAGGAGGCTATTTCATGTATTACCATCCCATTATTACTAATTCTTGCCTTGTTTATATGCAGGTTGCTATTTTCCCAGGCAATGCAGAGAAACTTGATAACATGACTTCCTGGCTTGGAAGTCAGAGCGTTTACCTGGTTGGTCCAACTAACCACCATCTTCCCTGGATCTCCACCTTGTCCAACATACTCCAATACATCACCTTTTAAAGCCTCTGCCCACAGAAGATGATATTGTCACATTATCATGGAACATCTCAGACTTACCTTTAATACAGTTCACCACTTTGTTCCTGCATGTTGGAGTTCAGTGACACCTTACAATGCAACGCTGTTACCAGAGCACTCTGCACAAGGATATAAACTCACCCCAAGCACCAGACCAGGGTGCATCAGGGCTCTTCACTTGCTTTCCTATTGCATACTCACTTTGCACCTATTTTAGATACTCACATCAGCACTTTGCCTGTTTGTACATTAACACCTCAGTCACAATTTACAAGCACACACTGCTTCTGTCTTTCCTTGCATTTGACAGCAGTCAGCAAACCATGAAACCTGTAATATTTGCAAGCAATAAGCAGTCAAGGGTATGGACATGTTGCTCCAGGGCACCTTACAACAGCAATGGCACACTGCTGGCGAACACACTGAATATTCTTCACACTATTGAGCATGTCTCAAAGTCTAAAAGGAGTGATCTTCAGTCAGGTCAAGGGCTCTCTGGTCAGTCAGGAGGGCTGACTCAGGAAGTCAGAGCCATTGTTTGATATCAGTACAGGGCTTGAACATGGTCAAGCAGCTGCTTGGGACATTCTGGATCAGGAATTCTGTGTCATAAAAATCCAGGGATTCTGGGGTCAGAGCTCCTGCAGCTACAGTGCATCCAGTTTGGGGATTAACAGTAAGAGAGTTGCACAGAGGCAGGAGAGGGAGCTGATCATTCAACATTCACTGGTTGAGTTGGAGTTGAGGCAGCGTTCTGTGGTGAAGATCAGGCAAATATGTGAAGGGAGAAACCTCAATCTGAAAGGATAGAAGATAATCACGCATTGCTAGGTACAGGGTACCGTAGTGCACAGGTGGTCACCATCATCATGGCCTTGCCGAGCACCAATGGCTAAAGCAATGGAATGAAGGTCTTTGCACATATCCAACAGCTGCTGAGTGTACTGGACCTGTACCTGCATGGCGGCCATGAGCTTGTTAACGTGGAGCCAGCACAATTTGGATGGTATTGGTGGACCCCTCCAACCTTCAGTCGACTTACATTTTCAAAAATCTAAGTGTTTCTTATATATCAGCATGAACATTTTAATGAAGTTATTAATGTCCCAGGAAATGGGATCTTCTCCTGCTTGTGGTATTTATGTGCTTGCCAAATTGTGCTCCAACATCTAATCGAATTAAAGTATGATCATAAGATCATAAGACATATTGAGTTAGTTCTGCCATTCAGTCATGGCTGATAAGTTTCTCAACCCCATTCTCCCACTTTCTCCCCTTAACCTTTGATTCTCTTGATACTCAAGAGTCTATCTCAGTCTTAAATATACTCAATGACCTGGCCTCCACAGCCTTTTGTGACATTGAATCCCATAGATTCACAGCTGAAGATGTTTCACCTTATCTTCATTCTAAAAAGTCTTCCCTTTACTGTAAGGCTGGGCCCTCATGTCCTAGTCTCTCCTACCAATGGAAACATCTTCCCAAATCCACTCTGTCCAGGCCATTCAGTATTCTGTAAGTTTCAAATAGATCCCCCCTCATCCTTCTAAACTCAATCTAGTATAAACCCAGAGTCTTCAAATGTTCCTCATACATTGAGCTTTTCATTCCTGGGACCATTCTTGTGAACCTCTCTGAACACACTCCAGGGCCAGTACATCTTTCCTGAGATATGGGGCCTAAAATTGTGCACAATACTCCAAACGTCGCTTGACCAGAGCCTTATAGAGTCTCAGAAGTAAATCCCTGCTTTCATATTCAAGTCCTCTCAAAATAAATGCCATCATTGCATTTGCCTTCCTAACTACTGACTCAACCTGCAAGTTTACCTTGAGAGAATCCTGGACTTGAACTCCCAAGTCCCTTTTCACTTCAGTCTTCTGAATTTTCTCCCAATTTAGAAAATAATCCATGCCTCTATTCTTCCTACCAAAGTGCATGACCGCACACTTTCCCACATTGTGCTCCATCTGCCACTTCTTTGCCCACTCTCCTAACCCTGTCCAAATCCTTCTACAGCCTCCTTGCCTCCTCAGTGCTACCTGGCCCTTTATCTATATTTGTATCATCTGCAAACCTAGCCAGAATGCCCTCAGTTCCTTCATCCAGATTGTTAATGTATAAAATGAAAAGTTGTGGTCCAAACACTGAGCCTTGCCGAACACTGCTTGTCACTGGCTGTCACCCTGAGAAGGACCCTTTTATCCCCATTCTCTGCTTTCTGCCAGACAGCCAAGATTCTATCCATGCTAATTCCTTGCCTATGACACCACAGGCCCCTATCTTATTTAGTAGCCTGCTGTGTGGCATCTTGTCAAAGGCCTTTTTGAAGTCCAGGTATATAACATCTATTGGCTCTCCTTGATCTAACTTGTTTGTTACTTTCTCAAAGAAATCTAGCAGATTTGTCAGACATGAGATCCCTTTGATGAAACCTTGCTGACTTTGCCCGATTTTACTATACACTTCCAAGTCTCCAAAAATCTCATCCTTCACGATGGTTCCAGGATCTTACCCACGACCGAGATTAGACTAATCTGTCTATAACTTTCCCTGGGTTGCTTTCCTCCTTTTTTAAACAGGAGTGTCACATTAGTGATTTTCCAGTCCTCTGGGACCCTCCTTGACTCTAGCGAATCCTGAAGGATCACCACTAACGCCTCCGCTATCTATTCAGTTATCTCCCTTAGAACTCTGGTGTCTGATCCATCTGTCCAGGTGATTAACTCACCTTCAGGCCATTCAGTTTTTCTAGCACCTTCTCCTTGTTGATGGCCACCATATTCAGCTCTGCCACCTCACTCTCTTGAATCTTTCATAGTAAAGATTGATATGAAATAATTATACAATTCCTCAGCCATTTCCTTGTTCCTCATAACCATCGCTCCAGCGTCATTTTCCAGCCATCCATTGTCCGTTTTTGCCTCTCTTTTGCCCTTTATATGTCGAAAGAAGCTCTTCGTTTATACTACTAGCTAGCTTACCCTCATATTTAATCTTCTCCCTCTTTACTTCTGTCTTCGTTGCCCACTGTTGGTCTTTGTAAACTTCCCAATCCTCTGGTTTCCCGCTGCCCTTCTCCACATTATATGCTTTCTCTTTTGCTTTTATGCTGTCCCTGACTTCCTTAGTCAGCCACGGTTGCCTCATCCTTCCTGTACCATGCTTCTTTTTCCTCAAGATGTATCTCTGCTGTGTCTCTTAAATTGGTCCCAGAAACTCCTGCCATTTCTGTTCCACAGTCATTCCTGCTAGGCTCCTCTCCCAGTTAAATCTACCCAGCTCTTCCCTCAAACCTCTGTAGTTGCCTTTATTCATCTGTAATACCGTTATCTTGGATTCTATCTTCTCACTCTCAAATTGCAGAGTAGATTCAATCATTTTACGATCACTGCCTCCCAAGGATTCCTTCATCTTGAGCTCCCTTATCAAGTCTGCCTCAATGCACAACACTAAATCCAATATTGCCTGATCCCTAGTGGGCCCCACCTTAATCTGCTCCAAAGATCCATCTCATAGACATTCCACAAATTCCTTTTAATGCAATCCACTACCAACCTGATTTTCCCAGTGCACCTGCACATTGATATCCCCCACGATCACTGTAACGTTGCTTTTCCCACTCATCTTTTCTATCTCCTGGAGCCCCAGCTCCTGACTGCTATTTGGAGGCTTGTCCATAACTCCAACTAGGTTTCTTTTTAATCATTTTACCTATGGACTGAGGATGTCAGTGTCTGAGCTGCTGGAGGGTGCAGGAGATAGCCCATCTGGGCTTCCTATGAGGCATTTGTGTATTCGAACTCGGACATGGTGGAGGAAATGTGTTGACTGTCAGTAAAGCCAAGTTGCCTCTATCTGCCATCTCTGGGGGATTTCTTCCCACACTGCAACTGAATTGGGTTCTTTCTGACTGCAGTGTCTGAACTGCTAAACAGCTGAGTTTCCAATATGGTCCAGCCAGGAGCAGGGGAACCCCATTGTCTGCACAGCAGTGAGAATATCTTGCGCTGCTCAGCATGAGTGTGTGCCATAGATGCATGGTCCATTGGAATAGGGTAAAATTTCATGTGAAAACCTGTTGCGATTCATGGACAGAAACTGCCCCAAAATCAGATAGGATTTACAAGGAGGTTGCCAGGATTGGAGGGTGTGAGCTATAGGGAGAGGCTGAATAGGCTGGGATTATTTTCCCCGGAGCGTCAGAGGTTAAGGGGTGACCTTATAGAGGTTTATAAAATCATAAGGGGCATGAATAGGATAAGTTGCCAAGGTCTTTTCTCCAGGGTAGCACAGTCCAAAAGTACAGGGCATAGGTTTAAGGTGAGAGGGGAAAGATTTAAAAGGGACATAAAAAGTAACTTTTTCACCCAGAGGGTGGTACGTGTATGGAATGAACTGCCAGAGATAGTGGTGGAGGTTGGTACAATTGCAACATTTAAAAGGCAGCTGGATGGGTTTATGAATAGGAAGGGTTTGGAGGGGTATGGACCAAGTGTTGGCAAATGGGACTCGATTAATTTAGGATATCTGGTCAGCTTGGACGGGTTGGACTGAAGGGTCTGTTTCTGTGCTCTATGACTCTAATTGAGACTTAGCCAAAATATGGGAAAATACAGCATCACCAAAGGATGCCTTGCCTGAAAATTATGGGAGTGTTAGTTCATTGTCCACGTGATCCAGAAACACCACTCAGGTACATTTTCAGGCTCTTTGTTCTTTTATCCTGTTGCATACCATTTATGTTGGAAATCTGAAAGATAAACAGAAATTGCTGAATAAACTCTGCAGATCTGGCAGCATCTGTGGAGAGAAAGCAGAGTTAATGTCTCCAATTCAGTGACTCTTCATCAGAAAAGCCCCCCCAGTGCTCAAGTACAAATATTATGGAACATCTGCAGGTCGTTCTACTGGGGGAGGGTGATCAGCTGGAGATTGGGCTGCATATTTGTACCAATGCCTTAGCTAGGAATGGGGATTAGGTCCTAAAAGCAGATGCTAGGAATCTTACTTAGAGTTTGAAAGGCAGGACCTTTAACAGAGTATTCCCAAGCATATTCTTGGACCATGTATTCGAGAGAACAGAAATAGGACAGTTGCAAGATTGATAATGTGGCTGGTGTAGGAGGGTGTGTCATCAGATTTCTGGAACTTTGGGACCAGTTCTGAGGAAGATGAAGCCTGTGTAGGTTGAATGGTCTAAGCTTGAACAGTTTGAAACGAGATTGTCAGGGGGATAGGAACCTGAGGGCAAATTCAGAACAAGAGGCAGAAACTTAATGAGTGACTCTAAAATACTGAGGAAGCAGCGGTTTAGAAAATGCACACAGGGCATAAACTTGAATTGCATTCAACAGAACAGGTTCTAAATGAATGTAACAAGCTTAATATGAGAGAGTTAAGTTTTAATGATGTAGCCATGGGTGATCATTTTGAAGTTAGTGATTGGAATGCTTCATTTTTGGAAGGGTCAACGAAAGAACAGGATTAAAATTTCCAAAAAAAATACTAATGTTGGGTGTGAACTCATAAAATCCCTACAGTGCATACACAGAATATTCAGCCCATCAAGTCTGCAGTGACCCTCCAAGGAGTACCGCACGCCCCCCATCCTAACCTAGCAACCCTGCATTTCCCATGGCTAATCCACCCGACCTTGCACATCGCTGTATTGTGGGAGGGAACTGGAGCACCTGGCAGAGGCCCAGCCAGAAGAATGCGCAAACAGCACAGAGACTGGATTCAATGCCAACCACTGAGTCACATGGCACCCACTGGGGGAAGACAAATGATATAAAGCTGGGACATGATCTGGCAGAAGTGGACTTATTCCAGCTCCTTGGGAAGTTGGTGTTGAAGTGGTGGGAGACCTTCCAAAGTGAAATTCTACAGATGCAGTGCAGGTATGTACTCACAAAACAAAGAGTTTGATTGCTAATTTCCATGGTTCCCAAAGTACATAGGGTAAAATAAAGCTGAAAAATACAGTGAATAACAATTTCAAAAAATAGTATTAGGTTAGATATTTTAGAGTTTAGAAAGTGCAGAGGTGAAGTTAAACAGGACATTGGGGAGAACGCAAGAAAATGTTGGCTGGATAAATGAAGGAGAATCCATTGAACAATACATTAAGAACAAGAGGATGACAAAGAAAAGAGTTGGGCCAATGGTAACTTGCACATGGATGACACAGAAGCTGTGTGTAGCGTTCTTCTTGAGTATGTTTCTCTGTCTTCATAATATAGTGTGATAATGCAGAAAATCTAGGTAAAGAGGAGTGTGAGGTATACACTGGATATGACTTTGTGACCATGAATAATTATGCACACAGAAGCTGTAAGGCTTTATGCCAGGAGCTTAGGTATTTTCTATTCAATTTGGTCAGAATTGCTCGCCTGGTGCCGGTGAGATTTGAACCTAAACCTCCCAGCCCAGAGGTAGGGACACTACCCAGCACCACAGGAACCCAATGCCAGGAGCTTAATGGCAGATAACTAATCCTTCCCAGGTGCTCAGCCTAGTTATAACAGACTGCACTTAGCCTTGGTGTTGTAATACAGAAGAGTATTAAATGCCATGAACTATCTGTCATCAAAATCTTTTATTTCTGCCTCTGCAAACCCATCAGTCTCCACCCGTCCTGCTGAAACGTTTATTGATATTTTTTGTTATCTTTGAACTTGACTTCTTCAGTGACCCATGCAGCAACCTAACCAAATGCAATGTACACAAAAGCTAACTTATTCAAAATTCACCACCATTTCCCTACTGTGATTGCCTCTGGCTAAGCCAGCACTTATTGCCCAGAAGGCAATTAAAAGTCAATCACATTGCTGTGGGTCTGAAGTCACATGTAGGCCAGACCAGGTAAGGATGGCAGTTTTGTTCCCCAAAGGACATGAGTGAAACAGATTTTCCGACAATTGGATATGGATTCATGGTCATCCTTAGACTCTTAATTCCAGGTGTTTTTTAGTGAGTTCTATTCCACTATCTATCTGCCTAGACAGTATCTAGACCTTATTGAATGGAGAAGCAGGTTTTAACTGCTAAAAATGCTATTCCTTTCTTATGCCTTGTGTTTCTGTTCAACTTACTGACCAGAACGCATATTTAAGGTGAGACCCCACCAGCTGGAGCCAGATGTTTTTACCATTTGATCAACTGAATGACATTAATGGATAAATACTTGCCGAGTCAATTTCAATTATGTGTTTGTACAATGGTTGGCTTAAAACTGGTTCTGATATAATCAAGGATGGAAAAACCAATGTCACACTCCAGCCCCACCACTTCACTGGGAACACAACATAACCTTAAATACTCTGGCCAGTTACCTCATCAACATTAGGATGAGCGTAAAACCATCTAATAACGCTAGTCCTGAAGAAGGGTCACTCAATCCAAAACTTAAACTCTGATGACTTTCCACAGATATTGCCAGACCTTCTGACCTTGTCGAGCAATTTCTGTTATGTAATATTTAACTGTCTAGACATGCTCACTTTGAAGAAGTTCTGCTCCTTTCTCCGACAGGATTTCTGTTCTAATTTTTTTTCTTGTTCGCAATCATTAATTTCACTGTCGCTCCTGTGTTTGGCTGGGTATTTGCTAAAACTCGTTTCCACAGCCATATCACATTCTGAGCCTCTGGCTCAGACGCAGCTATTTCTGAGGAAGGATCACTTGACCCAAAATGTTAATTCTGATTTGTCTCCACAGATGCTGCCAGACCTACTGAGCTTTTCTAATAATTTTTGATTTTGTATCAACCGGATCCGTTTAAAGAACAACAACATAATTAATTTATTATAAAATCAAACATATATGGAAAGATGTAATTAGGATTGACACAACACTTGAAGTGTCATTTAAAGCCATGTGACTCCCAAGATGTGTGTGTGTGTGTGTGTGGTGTGTGTGTGTGTGTATTTTTTAAATATCCCAATGTGTCCTGTTAGTGAACGTTTTGAAAAAAAAGTGTTGTCCAGGTATCTCATCAATCTCTTCAAATCAATCCATGTCGACCATCCTTTCAACACAAATCCTGAGTAAAACCCTCCGACTCTGGAGAGGTAAAGCATCATTTTTAAAGACAATTCATGACAAAATATGAACAAATCAGAAGTAGAAAACAGGTATTAATTACACCAAGGATATCTTCATATGCTTGTTATTAGTGAGACCCAGAGATTCAAGACTGTCTACGATAAACCTCCAACCAGGGCACTGTATCTCCACTAACATGGGTGCTGAACTGCTTACTTTGTATGGATCTGTCCCACAATATTCCAATGGAAGAAAGCACTGTGCCATAAACAAGATGTAACTTAAACACTGGAAAAACATTTCAAGTGCCTCATCTGGAAGTTTGTAAGAAAAAACAATGAGTTCTGGAGCTTATGGGTTAAATTATGAGGGAAGGATACATAAACTAGGTTCTATTCTCTGGAATTTAGAAGATTAAGGGGCAATTTTGTTGAAGGTTTTAAAATATTAAGGAAGGGCTCCAAAAATATTTTCCCAGAACGACCCTATGTTTTGGCTTGCAAACTGTCATAACCCTCAGGAGTGATGAGCGAGGAGGAGGAGACCAATTCAAACATGGGGAGAGAGAGTATTCTATTACTGCCTTGGATATTTCGACTCATGACTCTATTTGAGGAAAGCTGCATTAAAATAAGACAAATAGAGATAAACTATTTCTATCAGTGGGGGAATCTAAGGCAAAGGGGCATAATTTAAAAATTAGAGCCAGACCTTTCAGGACTGGCAACACTCCAGAAATAGCATTAATGCTAACTTTGAAAACTGGCATTGACAGATTTTAGTTAATCAAATGTTTTAAGGAATATGAGAAAAGGGAAGTATACAGAGTAAGGTTGCAGATTGGCAATGACCTCAGTGAATTTCAGAAAAACTCCAGAGGTTAAATTGTCTTCTCCTGTTCTGATGCATCTCTATCCCTATATCCCTAGATTCTACGATTGCCATCCTGGTGAGTGAATTAACTTAGATGACGATTTCTCTCAACGTCCTTGGGAGAGGGAAATTACAGAGTTCCTTCCTCAGGAGCAATTTTCAGTGATCCCTGCAAAAGTGAGATACTGTTGTTATGACAATGGATTGGAATCCTGAAATGGAATGGGTCCTTTTAGCTCTCCTTTCTGAGGTATTAGTTTATCAAATACAAATGGTAGAAGAGCAAGATGACTGCAAATCTATATTCAATGACTGGTTAGCAATCATTCTATGTGGAACCTGGGAATGTAATACCTAAAAGAAACTTGAAACAGATTGGACTATGATCTCTTGTGACTCTAAATGATAACGAGGAGCCCATGTCCTAGCCCCACTCAGCAGTAAGACACTCCCTTTAGATTATGTTCCAAACTGCACAAGTATTTTGTGATTTTTCCCTTTGGAACATACACAAGTATATCAAAAGTCTGTGAGGAGAAAGTGGGGTCTGCAGATGCTGGAGATCAAAGTTGAAACTTTATTGCTGGAACAGCACAGCAGGTCAGGCAGCATCCAGGGAACAGGAGATTCGACGTTTCGGGCACAGGCCCTTCTTCCTGAAGAAGGGCCTGTGCCCGAAACGTCGAATCTCCTGTTCCCTGGATGCTGCCTGACCTGCTGTGCTGTTCCAGCAATAAAGTTTCAACTATCAAAAGTCTGTTCCAACTCAACTGGACCAGGTTATAATCCAACAGGTTTATTTGGAAGCCTGCTCTTTCATCAGGTGGTTGTGGAGAATAAAATCATAAGACACAGAATTTATAGCAAAAGTTTACAGTATGATGCAACTGAAATTATATATTGAAAAAGACCTGCATTATTTGTTAAGTCTCTCATTCCAAATCATCAACTCTACTGGAATGTGCTAGTGGGCTGAACATTCTCATGTGGAGTAGCCTGGGTTCAACGGTTTGTTTGCTGTGAAAGTCATCCAAAGTCACCCATATATTGCCGGTAAAGAAGCTCTCATTTTGAGAGCGAAAAATTAGCTAGCTGGCAACCAACAGGAGGACTCTCCCTTATCCTGAGTATTGGAATCCAATCATACTGAAAACAAATGGGAGCTGCAGATTCTCAACCAATCTGCAGAACTAAAGAACATGAGACTGCTTCTTCATCTACAAACATCAACATTACCAGGAACCCACATGCAATTCCTGATGAAGGGCTTATGCCCAAAACGTCGATTCTCCTGCTCCTCGGATGCTGCCTGTCCTGTTGTGCTTTTCCAGCACCACACTTTTTGACCCCCAATGCAAGGACAATATTGAACTATTCTCTCTTTGTGAACAAGGTAAAAACAATGACTGCAGATGCTGGAAACCAGATTCTGGATTAGTGGTGCTGGAAGAGCACAGCAGTTCAGGCAGCTGCTCAGATACTGCCTGAACTGCTGTGCTCTTCCAGCACCATTGATCCAGTCTCTTTGTGAACAAATCAGGGACTAATCCATGTATCTATTTTTGGAGTAACTTCCTAGTTCTGATCTGTGTGTATGTACATTTCACCAGTACTTCTTCCTAAGTGCAATAGTTAATAAGCTCAATCTTTTAAAATGTAAGTTCATTTGGATATGGGAGAAAAGGGAAGCGATTTTTTAAATAAATTAATCTTATTGCAACCAATTGAGAGGATGAATGACAAAGAAGGGAAGACAGTTAGACAATATGACCGTAAGAAAGAGGAACAGGAGGAGGCTGTTCAGCCCCTTGAGCCTACTCCACCATTCCATAGGATCATGGCTGATCCGATATTCCTCATGTCCACTTTCCTGCCATTTCCCTGTAACCCTTGATTCCCCGACTGGTCAAGAATCTCTCTATCTCAACCTTAAATATAAACAAGGACTCTGCCCCTCACAGTTCTTTTTGCCAAGGAGTTCCGAAGGTACTACCCTCTAAGTTCCTTTTCATTTTGTTCTTACATTACTGCCCCTATGTTCTGAGACTATGCCTTTCTCACTCAGGAGCTTAACAGTTAGTGGTATGCTGTGGTCGGTATATTGGGTCTAGATCAGAGTGTTCATTGATGGAGTCCGTGGATGAGTGCCAATATACCGATCATTGCAACAAAAAACTGGAACCAGCAACTGGAAGAAGTGGGAATTAAACCAAATAAATTCCAACCGCCACAGTACAGCAGCGCTTCACAGGAGGCTCCACAGCACTAAGGATGTCACCTGGAAAGGGAACAAAATGTCTGCAAACCAACTTCCCAGCTCAGCGAACATACCCGTAACAGGCACTCAAGCTCCAAACCTTTGCACAAGCCTTGCTTAGTGGTATCCCATCTGGAACTGTAATGAACTGGGGAACCTTGCCCAAGGTCTGACTGTAACACTATGGATGCCATTTGAGAACTAGAGTATGTTCGGATGTGGTGGTCCCTGTTGTGGAATAACCTGCTATTAGTTACAGTGCAAGCTTATCAATGGATGCTTGGGCTAGATAACAAAGTCAATGAGTGTCCCATTAACTAAATTTCAAAAGGGATGTATGTTTCCAGTAGAGAAAGCAATGATTGAAAAATATTGACAAAGACAGAAATAACAATAGCACTTTTTTTGTCATTTGCATGACATAGTTTTTGAGTTTTGCATGAAAGAGGCTGATTGCTATGGGCAACTGAATCATCAGCTGTTGGGACTGATTTGTTTAAAGTACTTTTCTTCTCCAGACAAGTTTGTGAAAATGAAACACTTTTGACAGTTTTTAATTCAGGCTATATACAGTAGGTTAACTAAGGGAATATAATTTCCTTTACTAAATGAATCATTTACCTCAGTAGTGTCAACATATTTGAAGTTCAAGTTGGCTTTGAATTTTCAACATTGTCAGGTGTCATCAGCAGCTGTAGCACATATTTTTCATATTAAATAAAAACTCTAAAGAAATATTCTTATTGCTCCTCTGTACTTCATTTTCCTTGGGTAATTTCCTAGGCTTGAAAGTTTGTGATAGGTTAACTGTGACTCACAATCTATTTAACAAATAAAGCTTTTAATTCCTCTCATTATTTGCAGAATCAGAGAATTATTGTAGCATAAAGAGAGGCCATTTGGCCCATCATGTCCACACTGGCTCTCCGAGTGTTTTAACTTATTGCCAAACTGCTGCCTTTTCCCAGAACCTGCACATTGTTTCTATTTAAATAATCATCTCATGCATTGTTGAATACCCCAACTGAATCTGCCAATACCATTTCCAAGCAGTGCATTCCAAATGCCAACTACTCGCTGTGTGAGAAAGTTACATTTCTCAGCTTCATGTTTGTTTCCTTTGCAAAACACTTAAAAGCAGTGTATTCTGGTTCTCGATCCTTTTACAAACGAAAAGGAAAGAAAAATTACCACTTTGTTCTGTCTGTTTTGACAAACAATTCATCAAAACTTCATTTAGTTGCCCAGCCATGGTGCTGAGTCAGCCAATCTAAGATAGGACATCAGTAGAAAACATGGTCATTATTAACTTCAGAGCCTTGAGGTCAGATATAGGAAAATCTGTCAGTGCCCTCACATTCATGATTCCTACAAATGTGAGGACACAACTGGCTTCTCTGCCTTTCTTAGTCCTTATAAAACTGTACTACAGCAAGGACTCAATGCTTTCAGGAGAAGGGAAAGTGGAATAAATTGGCGAGCAAAGTATAATTGCTCAGCCAGCTGTAATTCTGACTGGATTTGCCTGTAGCATTTGTCATGTAATTGGCATGATTAACCTTTCACTATTCAAAAGGCTGCTCAATTCTTGTGAATATTCTGAGTAGTAATTAGCAATTAGAAAGTTGTACTTGGTGTCGACACTGGCAGTTACAGTGCATTAGTGAAAATGTGGTCACGTTGTATTGTGGCCTTTTTGTGACCTTCAATGCCACATGTGAGCTGACAACTTCCAAAATCAACCAGAGGAAAAGAAAACATGTACTGATGAAACTTGTCACCATCTAAATAATGGCTCTGCCATATACCACTGCATTTTTCTTGGAAAAATGAGATTACACTATGGAGTAACATTCAAAGTCTTGAATCCCTTTTGGGACTCTGTAATGTTTTACATTCTGTGAGTTAGTAGACACATGACTATATCTACACAACAGCCTGAGCTCATGACATCATTTTCTTCTGTACCGTGAATCTTTAAAATGCAGATGTGTGGACTGCAACACTCCTTGCCGATCAGATTTCCTCCCAGAGTTGCATTTTAAAACAGCAAGCCAACTAATGTTCTCCTGCCCTACTATCTGCTTAAGCAAAGTAGAAACTGCCAAAATATCAAACCCTCTACTAATTAAACAGCATACAACATTGAAAATACTGTTAAAAAGCACACATCAATAAAAGACATCAAAGTAAGCACTGAGAGTAACTCAAAGTTTAGCAACTACATTTTATTTTGGGAACAGGGTATTGTAAACATAGATACGAAGGAAGTATTTGACATAAATGACTGGGGTATTATAAGTGTTTTATTTGGCTTGTGAACATCAGCACTGATAGTCTACAGTGTGCTCTGAAATAAAAAAAAATTGAATGTACTGTAAAGCCACCTGCAGTTTATAGACTTGCAGCCAGTATTGAGGATTACAGATATTGTTCTGAGACTCCCTCATCCAGCTGTAGTCATAACACTCCCTTCATTGGCCAGTAAGAGAAACTCAAAGCAACAGCATTTTCACATTCCCACCCACAATCTCCTTAATTTCTTCATCCCTCACATGTAATAACTCTAGCCACTGATAAGGGTAGAATTCAAACTAAACATATTGCCTAACTAAAGCATAAACTAACTTCATGATTACATAAACTTTACCCTATGAGCTGGTTTTGAAAATAGTCAAGTATCAGTGTTGTACTTAAATCTTCTACTTATCTGAAAAGAGTGCTTCCAAATGTATTGAATCATAAAAGATGACAGCAGTGCTAATTTTAGTTCCACCTCATCCTGTTGATGTGTTCTCTAGCCGCTGGTGAATGCAACATTATAGACATGTTCTTTATAAATGTGTTCACGATTTAGCTACACTGTCACTCCCACAACATCCTTACCCCATTTCCAGAGAAAATGTTCCTCCTTTCTCATCACTATGTCATGACACTCTTGAAAAAAAAATCCACTAAAGTTTTCAAACGTGCACGATTCTGTTGTGATTTAGTTGTTGAATTTCTACCTGCGATGTGAGCATAGGATTCCTTAATTTGGAACCTTGAGATGCCTCAGGACCAGGTAGGTTAATGGTTCTGTAAAAATAGCAGAAAAATAAATTTCTGGCGATGGCATTAAATGCCCTTGTGTTGCGATCCTACACTGCTTTTCTTCATTTATATAAATGATTTGAATGTGAAAATAAGGTGTATGGTTAGTAAGTTTGCAGATGACCTCAAAATTGGAGGTGTAGTGAATGGCAAAGAAGGTTACCTTAGAATACAATGAGATCTTGATCAGATGGGCCAATGGGCCAAGGAGTGGCAGTTGGAGTTTAATTCAGATGAATGTGAGGTGCTGAATTTTGGAAAGGCAAATCAGGGCAGAACACATACACTTAATATATATACACATATACAGAGCGCTTCAGAGAACATCTCCGGGACACTCGCATGAACCAACCCCACTGCCCCCGTGGCCAAACACATCAACTTCCTCTCCCACTCTGCCGAGGACATCAGGTCCTGGGCCTCCTCCATTGCCACTCCCTCACTACCCGACGCCTGGAGGAAGAACGCCTCATCTTCCGCCTCAGGACCCTCCAACCACATGGGATCAATGTAGACTTCACCAGTTTCCTCATTTCCCCTCCCCCCACTTTATCCCAGTCCCAACGTTCCAACTTGGCACTGCCCTCATGACCTGTCCTCCCTGTCCATCTTCCTTCCCACCTATCTGCTTCACCTTCCCCTCCAACCTATTACCATTACCCCTACCTCCATCCACCTATTGCACTCTCAGCTACCTTCTCCCCAGCCCCAGCCCCCTCCCATTTATCTCTCCATGCCCCTCAGCTCACAAGCCTCATTCCTGATGAAGGGCTCCTGCCTGAAATGTCGATTCTCCTGCTCCTCGGATGCTGCCTGACCTGCTGTGCTTTTCCAGCACCATGCTCTCGATTCTAATCTCCAGCATCTGCAGCCCTCACTTTCTCCTTTACAAAGATGTTGTCAGGGCTGGAGTGTTTGAGCTATAGGGAGAAGATGAATAGGCTGGGGCTATTTTTCCAGGAGAATCTGAGGCTGAGCAGTGACCTTATAGAGCTTTCTAAAATCATAAGTCTTTTCCCTGGGTTAGGGAGGATCCAGAACTAGAGGGCATAGGTTTAGGTGAGAGAGGAAAAAGTTAGAAAGGAAGTAAGGGGCAACTTTTTCATGCAGAGGTTACTGCTTATATAGAATGAGCTGCCAGAGGAAGTAGTGGAGGGTAGTACAATTGTAGCATTTAAAAGGCATATTGATGGGTATATGAATAGGAAGGGTTAAGGGGGACATGGGCCAAATGCTGACAAATGGGACTAGATTTATCAGGATATCTGATCAGCATGTTTCTGTGGCTGTACAGTTCTTGAATCTATGACTCAACATAATCTGAGATAAATATTTGAGATTTGCATTTACTTTGATAGAGGAAATGTAGCTGAACATTTTTTTTCACCACTAAGATGTGCTATAGTCCACCTGAAAGCTCAGGTAATGTCCACAGGAAAACACTGTTGCAACCACAATATTTAAAAACCAGCCAATCATTCTATTACAATGTAAACTTCAAAGCTGCTGTGCACTAACTTTTTTGAATTTTCTTATCAGCTAAGCCCTTTGCTATAAATAAGGAGTTAACAGTTTGACTCCTGACTGCAGGATGTCCTGATGGGATTTCCTATGACATCTTCGTGCCTCTAATCAAGAGTTAGTCTTTGGATCCCTTGTGGAACCAGTAATCAGGATTGTGATCCATTCCAATATGCTTCATTTAGGTTCATATACAGACAACAAGTTACCTGCAGTTGAATGGTACTCAAACATAAATAGGTGGCAACACTTCAGTTGAGGAGGAAGGTCAAAAATTATGAGTGAAGAGATTAGGATAGTCTCTAAAAAGCGAACATTGGCCTATTTCGAGTTTCAGACTAATGAAAGATAAAAGGTCAAAGGAGTAATGGCAGTTATAGCACTGACAGAATATAGGAATAAAAGAAACATTGAGATGGATGGGTTGGAACCAAATATTGCGAGCAGGATCACCTGTCAAGTGACATGCCTCTTCTTGTATCCTATCCAGGAATGCAAGTGAGTCACCACAGAAATAGAAAGAGTGTTAAATGTCTTTTTGGATGGAATTAAGCTTTAAAGAGAGTTGTTGAAAGGAAATGAAGTATTGGGCATGGCAGAAGAAACTGAACCATTTGAATGCCTGAGCAGATTTTTGTGATACACTTATTCTATGAGCGTCTAACTTCTCATGTTTAACTACCATTCTCCAACTGATTCTTGCAGAATTTTATTGCTGCACTCTTAAGTTCTATTGAACTGTACCCGGAAGCTCACATCAACTTGATATGACTTTCTCCCTCAATAAGAGAATTACCATAATACTCTTCTTAATTGCTAGTATTCAATGTGTCCTATATGACACTAATCTCTGTAATTAACTCCACCTTGGATATAACCTCTGCATAAGAACTCAGTAAAATGCAGTGCCTTTGTTTTATTAAATGAAAGTAAGAAAGTTGAAGGTTTTCAAAAGACCTTACAGTAGCCTCAGTCAAAGAATTGAATCATTTTGAGCTTGACTGGTTTAGACATATTAGTCAAAAATAAATTATCAACTCAAATCCTTGGACTTGGCTGGAATCCAATAAAAATTATAAAAATATGAAAACAAAAAGGTGCTTGTCAATTGTGTAGCAATTCAAAATGATCTGGAAACAGATGTGTGCACGGCAAGGAACATCAGGCGCTGTGTGTGTCAGTTATAATTGCAATGTTGTTTAACCTGATGCTGACATTGTTGGGTTAGATTACAATTCTTTGGATTGACATGAGCCACCTAAATGAACTTTTATAGACCTAAAACAAAAAAAACAAAGAACTGCAGATACTGGCAATCAGAAACAAAAACAGACATTTCTGGAACAATGTGAGCAACTGTGTTCTGAATAAGGGTCACTGGACCCTAACATTATCTCTGATTTCTCTCCACAGATGCTGCCAGACATGCTGAGGTTTTCCAGCAATTTCTGTTCTGTTTCCAGACCTAAATATTGCTGATCTTATGCTTAGTGGCACAAGGATGGATAACTGAAAGTTGTTGGTTTAAGCAGTCTTGAACTTTTAAAGGAAGATGTTGTGATAAAGTTGACATAATTGTATTGCTATGATATCTTGTTTAACATTAGCATTGCAGTATTTAGTTAATAAGTAAAAAAATAAGAAATTAGAAAGTGCAAATTATGACAAGTTATGTGGTGTTCCTGTGTCCTTTTCCCAAGAAACGAAACATTTAGTTACCATATTTAATTTAGGGTCCTTCTATGCAGTTGAGCACCTGGGTACATATACAGTGAATTGGAGTCACACTAAATTATTTTAAATGTTAAACCCCATCAGCTGTAGGAAAGGATTGATTTTATTTCACTTGTGGGATGTGAGTGTTCCTGTCTGGGCCATCATTTCACACCCATCCTGAATTTCCCCTTGACAAGGTGCTGGGGACCTTGAATCACCACAATCCATGTGCTGTACCAGACCAAGAATGTCGTTATGGAGACAGTTCCCAGGATTTTGACCCAATGACGCTGACAGAATGTGAATGTATTTCAGTGTCGGGATGCTGAATGGCTTAATGAGACCTTAAGACATCGAAGCATAAGTAGGCCATTCAGCCCATTGAGTCTGCTCCATCAATCAATGAGATCTTGACGACTCTGATAATCTTCAACTTCACTTTCCTGCTATTTTCCCCATTACCCTGGATTCCTTGTTGAGTAAAAATGAGTCTACCTCAACCTTGAACAGACTTAATGACCCAGTCTTACCAGTAAACATTTCCATCAATAAACATTGCTCAGAGAGAGGAAATTCCTCTTTATTTCGATTTTAAGTACGTGACAATGTAATCTATGATGATACCCTCTGGTCCTAGACTCTCTCAGTAGGGCACACAACCTTTCCTTATCTAACCTATCAATTCCATAAAGGGTCTTAAGGTCATCATACATTCCTAAGTTCTTCTAAGGCATGACAGGATGTGGATAAAATGTTTCCTGTTTCGAGCAAGTCTAAAACCAGGGAACAGTATCACAGGATGAGGGGTAGGCTACTTAAAACTGAAAGGAGGAGGAAAGTCATTCAGAGAGTGGTGAATCTTTGGAATTCTCAACAGAGAGGACCAATGAAACTCAGTCATTCAGCATGTTCAAGGAAGAAATCAATAGATTTCTGATATGAAGAAATGTGGAGATAGTGTGGGAAAATAGCCCTGAAGTAGACGATCATCCAAATTCTAATTAAATGGCAGAGTAGGTGCAATAGGTTGAATGGCCTACTTCTCATTCTATGTTCCTGAGTTCCTGGCAATTCAGCTAATTATTTAGATCTTCCTTCATTTCCAATTTTCACTCAACTATAATTGGCATCTTAAGGTTATTGTCTTACCTATCTTTTAAAGCAATGTGTATCAAATTACTATCTAAAACAATTCCAAATTCTGAGGAGCAATAAATTAGCCAACACAGATGATCTTTGAGAAATATATGGTTTCTTTCATCAGTTCAGCTCTTATTTTATTGTCCAAAACCTTTTAACTATCCTAGTAATCGAAACAACATTAGACTTTCTGAGACAAATGTTTTCCTACCTCGGTTTTCCTCTGTCTATGGATCTGATACCAGGTTCCAGTTCATATAGCCATAGCGATGTACAGTATGCAAACAGAGCCTTCAGTCCAACCTGTCCATGCTGACCAGATATCCTAAATTAATCTAGGCCCATACACCAGCATTTGGCCCTTATCCCTCTAAACCCTTTCTATTCATGTACCCATCCAGATGCTTTTCAAATGTTGTAATTGTACCAGTCTCCACCACTTTCTCTGACAATTCATTCCATACATGCACCATCCTCGGCATGAAAAAGTTGCCCCTTAGGTCCCTTTTAAATCTTTCCCCTCTCATCTTAAACCTATGCCTTCAATTTTGGACCCTGGGGAAAAGGCCTTGTCTACTTACCCTACCCATACCCGTCTTGATCTTATAAATTTCTATAACATCACCTCTCAGCCTCAGACACTTGAGGGAAAATAGCGCCAGCCTATTCAGTCTCTCCCTATAGCTCAAACCCTCCAACCCTGGCAACATCCTTGTAAATCTTTTCTAAACCCTTTCAAGTGTCATAACATCCCTCGTATAGTAGGGAGACCAGAATTGAACACAGTGTTCTAGGAGTGGCCTAACCAATGTCCTGTACAGCCACAATATGACCTCCCAACTGCTACACTCAATGCACTGACAAATAATGGAAAGCATACCAAATGCCTTCTTCACTATCCTCTCTACCTGAGTCTCCACTTTAAAGGAACAATGAACCGGCACTCAAAGGGCTCTTTGTTCAGCAACACTCCCCAGGACCACACCATTAAGTGTATAAGTCCTGCCCTGTTTTCCCTACCAAAATGCAGCATTTCACATTTATCTAAATTAAACTCTGTCTGCTACTCCTCAGCTCATCAGCCCATGGTTGAGTCTGAAGATGATTAAAAAAAAATGTCAGAATGAGAAAAAGACATGCATCATCTTGAAATTTATCCATCCATTATTGGTATCTAGAGAATACAATCACATTTTGAAGAATCAGTTATGCTGTCTTCAATATCCTTGAACAGATTATTCCAAGTGTTTCTTATTTTGAGTAGAAAACAAATCCATTAGGGCATTACTTATTGCAAGTCAAATGACATGCCACATATATAATAAACATTTTGCAATGAAATCAGCAAATCATTTCCTTCTGTAAAGACACAGCAGTGTTCAACTAGCTTGTTGCAATGATATTACAAAGTTTAAAAATTTAAAAATCAGTTGTTGATTCATTCATTCATAGAAGTAGAAACTTGCAGGTTGAGCAGTATTTGTTGATTTCCAGCTCTATAGCAACAACAATTTGTATCTTTTCAGTACCTTTAGTGCAATATAAGGTGCTTCACAGGAGCTAAAGCAAAGCTTGACAATAATGAGGCAGCTGACCAAGGTTCAGTCAAACATGCATGTTTCAAAGAGCATCTTAAAAGAGGAGGGAGAATTAAAGAGTTAGAGACACCTATGAAGGGATTTCCAGAGTTTAGAACCTAGACATCTGCAGGCACAGCTAATGATACTGGAGTATTTAATGTTTGGGATGCTCAAGTAGTCAGAATGAGAAAGAACAGACATCTCAGAGGATTGCAGGAGATCATAGAGATGTGTGTGGATAAGTCCTTGAAGGAATGTGCATTTTAAAATTAAGGCATTGTTTAGCTCCTGTAGGTCAGCGTGAAAAAAACTGATGGTTGGATAGGACTTGATGCAGGTAAGGATGTGGGAAGCAAAGCTTTATATGACACCAAGATTACAGGAGATAAAATGTGGGAGGATGGTCAGGAATGCATTAGTATAGTCAACCTGATTTTTATGTCATAAGTGTCTCTATTGTGGGTTATATCAAGAGTTAAAATGAATAGTTAAAACATAGAGTTTGATTTCATGGTGAATTAAAAGTTATTTCCATATAGTTTATTTCTTTTTAGATTAGATTACTTATAGTGTGGAAACAGGCCCTTTGGCCCAACAAGTCCACACTGACCCACCGAAGTGCAACCCACCCAGACCCATTCCCCTACATTTACCCCTTCACCTAAAACTACGAGCAATTTAGCATGGCCAATTCAGCTAACCTGCACATTTCCTCCTGTGGGAGGAAACCGAAGCACCCGGAGGAAACCCAAGCAGACACAGGGAGAATGTGCAAACTCCATACAGAGAGTCGCCTAAGGAGGGAATTGAACGCGGATCTCTGGCGCTGTGAGGCAGCAGTGCTAACGACTGTGCCACCGTGCTGCCCACAAATGTGTGTATGTGTGTATACAGATAATACTTGGACTTTTAATCCAGATTGGAAACTTTCAGTAGCAAGAAAATCCCAAAGTTGCTCCAAAGGATATTGCTGAGGCTGAAGCTGTGTACTAAATGAAAACTGATGGGTTTAGGTACTGAAGCATGAGTGAGCAAGAACAGAATTGCCCTGGAGGCTGCTGGCATCCAATCTGTGGTGTTTCATCAAAGAATTCAATTCTGTATGTTCAGGGAGAGAGGTAGAGTGCATTCTAGAGAATTGACTAATGCCTTGTAGTTCTGTGAAGAGATGTCCGGCTGAAGAAACAATATCAAGAAATTGTCTCTTTGGTTCCGATGAGTTGTGACTTGTGACTGTCGATAGCACCTTTTCTAGAACTCAGAGGAGAAGTGATGGAGGCTGGTACAATTACAATGTTTAAAAGGCATCTGGATAGGTATATGAATAAGAAGGGTTTAGAGGGATATGGGCCAAGTGCTGGCAAATGGGACTAGATTAGGATATCTAATAGATGAGTTGGACCAAAGGGTCTATTTCCATGCAGTATATTTTTATGACTCTATGACCAGCAGATTGTATTGCTGGGGATAGAACACAGTCATAAGCTATGTCCTGTGCTGTCAGACCCAGAGTGAAAGGAACTGCTTTCCAGAACACAAGAATATCTAACAGCCTGTCGGAGAGAAAGCTACAGCCAAAAGATTAAGCTGGGTTAATTTTGTTGGATTTAGTTCAAGGCAGCAACTTATATTGTTTGGAATAATTATATTACTTAGTTATTTACTCCCTTACGTATTTCTTATTTTACCTATTATTACTTATTTTAATTACTTATTAAAATCCTGCTTTGTTCAAATTTGTACAGTAATTCTTTTGAAATTTCAGTTTATTCCAGGAATCCTAACATCTAGTTTCTTATCTTTTATATACTATATTCTTCAAATGGTTATAATCTGTCAAGCCAGATCCTAACAAATATCTGGCTTGCCTACAATTCTCTTAACTGGGATCTTAACAAATAAAAGCATAATGCTTGAACAGTGACAGGCAAGAATTATATATAAGAATTTTCCTCCTAAGTTTATTCCAGATCAGTTAAAAACCTTTCATAAAGACAGAAGAATCATCCCATGAAGTGGTCCAAAATTCCTCAGAGGGTCTGCTCTTCTTCAGCTATAACTGAAGAGGAGCAGAACAACTGGAGAAATCTGGCTTTGTCGGTCTGCACTATTTTTGGGATGTTCCTGGTGTCCAGTGAGCAGTGAAATATTCTGTCCTTTCTCAGTTTGTAAGGGATTGCCTGGTGAGTGGGGTTTGGGCAGTATTAGGCATACTGGGAGCTGAGGCTGGAAGGGGATTCAATGTTTTGGTGGCACCTGCAAAGGCAGTTGGATGGAGGGGTAATTGCCTCCTCTGGAATATATTTGAGAGACACTCCTAAGAGACTAAATTAGGGCAATAGAGAGCCAAAAAAGAAAAGAGGAATCTCCATTTTAAGAGATTGAGTCACTTGTTCAGGAGGCCAATGGCAACGTGATAAGAGTTAGGAGGGGATTTTGGGTAACTCCCCCAACATCCTCTGCAGGGCTAATGGCCTTCTTTCTGTGAGTATTGTGCTGCCAGGTCCTAGAGATGGTTTTTGTGCTTGTGTGGGCCAAGTTGATTTGACGTTACTCTGAGCGATTAATTTGGGGCCTGTAAATAGGGTCATTGTCTTTCTTTGATGTAGAAAGATGACTGGGATCTTGAAGACAGGGTGATATTCCAAGATTTAACTATGATATAAAATCTGGACAAGTGGCAGACTGCAAGGACGCTTCAAAGTGATTATAACTGGACATAGCTGGGCTAGCAGAATGAGCAGCCAAATGGCTAGTGGAATTTAAGACAGAGAATTGCACATAATGCATTTTGGCAGAAAGCATTGGGGTGCATAATATAGACAAAATGGCACAGTTCTAAAAAGAAATGTGCAGGAACAGATAGAGTTGCAGATTCATGTGCATAAATCCTTACGTTAGCAGAAAATATTGTGGGAGCACTTAGCAATGCATTTGGGATCTTAATTTCCACAAATAGAGGCAGAGTCCGAAAGCACACAACATACACTGAAGCTTCTTAAAGCTCTGGTTAGGTTACAACTAGAGTATTGTACTCAGTTCTGGACACCACACTCCAGGAAGGATCAATTAGAGTCAGCTTAACTGGCTTGTATATGATCAATTAAATAAGATTGAGAGTGAACAGTGATCTTTATTCATTTGGAGATGTGGGTGTCACTGGCTGGACCAGGGCATGTCGCCCATCCCTCGTTTCCCCTATAAAGGTGATGATGAGCTGCCTTCTTGAATCATTGCAGCCTACTTTGTGTAGATAGACCCACAATGCTGTTGAAGAGGGAGTCCCAGGATTTAATCCCAAAAAAATGAAGGAATGGCAATATATTTTCAAGAGAGGATGTTGCGTGGCTTTGACAGAATTTTGCAGGTATTGGTGTTGCCATGTATCTGCTGCCCTTGTCTTCCTAAATA
Source organism: Chiloscyllium plagiosum (assembly GCF_004010195.1). Classification (NCBI taxonomy): domain Eukaryota; kingdom Metazoa; phylum Chordata; class Chondrichthyes; order Orectolobiformes; family Hemiscylliidae; genus Chiloscyllium; species Chiloscyllium plagiosum. Next base: position 4,755,919 of record NC_057712.1, on the reverse strand, counting down.
GTAGAGGTCATGGGTTTGAAAGTGCAGTCTTAGAAAACTTGGAGAATTTCTACAGCGCAATTTATTGATAGTACACACTGCTGCTACTGAGCATGAGAAATGAAGGAAATGAATGCTTGTGGATGTGGGCCAAGCATCTTGAATGTTATTGAATTGGCACCCAACCTGGCAAGTGCAGAGTATACCGTCATAGTCCTCACTCGTGCTTTGTAAATAGTGAACAGACTTTGCGAAATCAGGAGGTGAGTTACTTGCTGCAGGATTCCTAGCCTCTGACCTGCACTTGCAGCCATTGTGTTTACACGGCTAATCCAATTCAGTTTCTGGTCAATTGTAACTGCCAAATGTTGATAGTTGGGGATACACTGATGAAAATACCGCTGAGTGTCAAGGCATGATGCTGAGATTCTCCATTGTTGTAGACAATCATTGTCTTGCACTTGCCCAAATCTGGATATTGTCCAGGTCTTGCAGCATATACATACAGACGGCTTCCGTATTTGAGGAGTCACGAACGGTGCTGAACATCATGCAATCCTTGGCGAACATCCCCACTTCTGACCTTATGATGGGGAGAAGATTGTTGACCAGGCAGATAAAGATGGCTGGACTTTGTCAATATCCTAAGGGACCAGCAGAAATGATCTCTCAAGAGGGCCAGTTCATTGAGGTGCCTCAGAAATGGCCACCTGGCCAGTGAGCTCTCTGATCGGGCCAGTTTGGAGTGGGCTGTAGATTGTATGTCTACCTACACCTTCCCTGGTCTCACTGCCAGCTTAAGTAAGGTGACATCCTACTTTTAGATCAAGCAGCGTGACTATCTATACAAAATGCAACCTCTGAAAGGACTTTTACATTGTGAGCCAGTGATAAGAGGTGATTTATATAAGACTATGAGTTGGAAAATGAGGATGAATTGCAGAATTAATAACTAGTGCAAATAAGATATATAGGTAAAAACAATGACTGCAGATGCTGGAAACCAGATTCTGGATTAGTGGTGCTGGAAGAGCACAGCAGTTCAGGCAGCATCCGAGGAGCAGTAAAATCGACATTTCGGCCAAAAGCCCTTCATCAGGAATAAAGGCAGAGAGCCTGACG
>NC_057712.1:4727355-4754352 GCF_004010195.1 Chiloscyllium plagiosum | reverse complement strand
AAGGTAGTCACTGAGGGAACGGTCTTTGCGGAAGGTGGAAAGGGGTGGGGAGGGAAATATATCCCTGGTGGTGGGGTCTGTTTGGAGGTGGCGGAAATGTCGGCAGATGATGCGGTTAATGCGAAGGTTGGTAGGGTAGAAGGTGAGCACCAGGGGCATTCTGTCTTTGTTACGGTTGGAGGGGTGGGGTCTGAGGGCGGAGGTGTGGGATGTGGACGAGATGCGTTGGAGGGTATCTTTGACCACGTGGGAAGGGAAATTGCGGTCTCTAAAGAAGGAGATAATATCTATAAAGCAAGGAAGATATCAGGTATGGGGAGTATACTCAGCAGCAGGATTAAGTTTTCCATGAAGAGCTAACAGACAGAAATGTTCAAACAGGCTCCTTCTGTGCAATACATTTCTGTAGTTTTACAATTCTACTGGTCCTTAGGTCAATTAGAGTATAATTGTTTGATGAGTGAATTTGCAGATTGAGGTCAATCAAAGTTTAATCATTTGTTGATTGAATTTGTATCATAAGGTTAACCAGTGCTTAATTACTTGTCAGGCTGCTTTCAAAGACCAGAATTAAATGTCTGGCTTTTATTTCTCATTTTTGAGTGTAATTGCTGAGACTATTTTTAAGCCATAGACTACAGACATTCCTTTCTTTGTATTCTTATGGTACATATCTTTCAACATGTGTACTTTATCAATATTAAGTTTAATTTTAAATCCCTTTGCCAAATTACATTACCAATCTAAATTCTTCTCCAAGTTTCTAGCCGCTTCCTCCCTTCTCGGCTGTAATCCTGATGTTTGGTTGTTTCAACAACTTTATAAACTTACACTTTATTGGCCTGAAGAGAGAAGTCCTAGGTTCAAGTCAGACCTGCCTCAAGTGTATGTCACCCTGTACTCACTGAAATTTAGAAGAATGAGAGGTGATCTCATTGAGACATAGAGGATTCTTAAAGGGTTGTCAGGGTAAATGCTGAGAGGATGTTTCCCCTCATGGCGGTATCTAGGACCAGAAGGAATAGTCTCAGAATAACGCAGTGCCAATTTAAGGCTAAGATGAGGAGGAATTTCTTCTCCAGAGAGTTATGAGTCTTTGGAACTCTTTGCCACAGAGAGCTGTGGGGTCAGTGTTCTCGTACATATTTAAGACCGAGATAGATTCTTCATCAGTCAGGGAGTCGAGGATTACAGGGAAAATTAAGGAAAGCAGACGTGAGGAATGTCAAATCAGCCATGATCCATTTAACTGGAGGAGCAGGCTCTCGGGACCAAACAACCTACTCTTGATCCGATTTCTTATCATCTTATGGTTTTACAACATGTCAGAACAGGTTAATCAAAAAAAGTACAAGTTAACACTTAAATTTAGTGCTCTTCAAGATCACCCACTTCAATGGCACATCAACAACAACCAAAGATTGACAGAGGCCAATCAGGAGTAAATGTCTGACATTCCATAAGCCATATGTGTGGGGAAGAACCAGAAAAGCACCATGCCCTCACTTCTGAGGGATTCCAGCCATCACCTCCCCCAGTTGATATTCCAACTCTTACCGATGTTCTTTGCTTCCTGTAATTTAATCTATTTCTTATCTGGACTGCTATCCACCCTCAGATTTTTGAATCATTAGTTTGAAGAGAATTCTTTCATGTGGAACGTTATCTCAGACAATTTCTAAGAATCCAGTTACAATATTTTGTTGACATTTCCACCAAATGCTTCATCTCTTTGTTTTCAAATAAACCAAATACATTTGTCAGGGAGGATCCTTTCACTAACTATTCTGTTAGTTTCTGTTTGAAATTATTTCTGTACATTCATCTCTTGCCTTTCAGTGCTGAGTGAAAAAGACTCTGGTTTACAGGATTTGACAGGAAAGGACAATGTCCTCCACTCAGGGAGTCAACAATAAAAAAATCATAAATTTCAAGCTGTCACTGAAGCAAGTTCGGAGAAATTGGTCACTGTCAAGCTTCTCTTTTTGGTAGGAAGGTGACATTGTGAGGGGTGAAAGAAGGAATCATTGGAAATCAGGCAAACGTCCAGGTTTTCTTGCCAATTTTTCTGCTGAGAAAGGGTAGGAAAAGGTAACTTCTCAATTGAGAATTTGATATGGTTGGGTTGGTCATCCTTCTGCCAAGATTTGTGACCTTTTCCCAATGATGAGACCTCTCATAATGCAGCCAGCCTCTGTCAATGTTTAAATAAGGAAGCCCCCACTTTCTGTCCCTAGTTTGGTGCAGTCAGTGCAAAACATCTTGCTAGATGCACCCTGATATACATAGAAAGATGTTTCCCTCACATATTTTCCAAACTACTGGGTTTGTTTATTTACAGTCCTTTATAACATAACTGCCTCATTATACTTGGTCTTTTGCTATTATAAAAGCTTGCTTGCCAGAGCCAGTCCATTGAACACTCTGAAACATTCAAAGATAATACCCAAAAGTGGCATTTTGCCAAGGCATTAGGGGTCTCCGGTGCTGCCTGAAGTGCTGGCGAGAGACCCACTCGGTGTCTTCATGGAAAACCTGCAGGAGCAAGCACTAACCAGACAGATGTAAAAGCCCCAGTGCCTTCACCAAGAAGGAGTTGTGGATGGCCCACCCAGTGAGAGGGCAGCAGCCTTTGAGCTCAGCATTGCCACAGAAAAGGCGGCCGGTGAGTACCTCTGGAATTCCAGGATTGAGGAGGACAAAGTTAAATGATGCTGGGAGGAGGTACAGGATTGTCAGGAGCAAAGACTGGAGCTTGGCTCCCACAGGGCCCCACAGTTTGATGGGTTGGGCATGTCAAAGGCTTACCTGCAGCTGGATTCATCCCAACGGTGACAGACTGAAGGGCTTTCAGCCATCCTAAATTGGCTACTTAATGGCCTCAAATGGTGGTAGAATGTCCACTGTGGGCTTTCTTGCCCAGAATTTCAGTCCAATGGAGGGAAGAGGGTTATGGGCCTAGTGTACTGCCCAGCCTGCCAAACTATGTGGCCTTCCTGCCTCCAAGCACTTTATTTTCCGGAACAGAAGATTCCCTCCAATGTCTATTCATAACCGTTATGCATATACTCTGACACCGGCCAAATGCAATTTATTAAGAAGAATCATTTGCTGCTGTCTACCATACATTCTGAAATAAGCGTTTATCTTGTGTAAATGTTCAATCCTGACATTTGGCCAATAAAAATCTTTAATATTAATTTTTCATATATACTGTACATACTTGAATAACAGGGAGAAAGTGAGGACTGCAGATGCTGGAAGTCAAAGTGTGGTGCTGGAGGCTCATTCCTGATGAAAGGCGTATGCCCAAAATGTTGATTCTCCTGCTCCTTGGATGCTCAGTACTTAAATAACAGTCAGTTAATATATATATTAACATATTTGGTCAAAATATCTAAACCTTTTATACTTCTCAACCACTTGTTGCTGAAGTCAAACTCACCCTGGTGCAAACAGACCTATTCAAATGTTGCAGCTCAGTTGCTCATGTCTGTACTTGTTGAAGGAGGAGAAAGTGAGGTCTGCAGATGCTGGAGATCAAAGTTGAAACTTTATTGCTGGAACAGCACAGCAGGTCAGGCAGCATCCAGGGAACAGGAGATTCGACGTTTCGGGCACAGGCCCTTCTTCAGGAATGTACTTGTTGAAACACACTCTGTCAGTATTTCTACCTCACAGCGTTCCAGCCAATCATGTTTACTGATATGTGACCATGATACCAAAATGATACACTAACCATTCAAACCTGAAATCATTGAAAATACCAAACACACAAGCAATTGTGCAGAAATTCTGAATTTAAGAATTCTTTAAGAAGAGTGTAAGAGAGGAAAGGAATATCTTTACATTGGTCAGGCTAAGAATAAATGAACAGTGGATAGTCTGGCTTCACTTGGAAAACGACGTTGCTAAATACATCAATGAAAATTTCCAGAAAGACTCCCAGTTTCCGTTTGATTTATGGAAATCTTCACACTGAAAGATGCAAGAAAATTAGATACCGCATATTTGAAACCCAATCCTGATTGGTCTACCAGGTTTATTCTGGTCTCCTTCCTATTGGAAAGATGTTGTGAAACTTGAAAGGGTTCAGGAAAGATTTACAAGGATGTTGCCAGTGTTGGAGGATTTGAGCCATTGGGAGAGGCTGAACATGCTGGGCCTGTTTTCCCTGGAGCATCGGAGGTTGAGGGGTGACCTGATAGAGGTTTACAAAATCATGAGGGGCATGGATAGGATAAATAGACAAAGTCTTTTCCCTGGGGTCGGGGAGACCAGAACTAGAGGACTTAGGTTTAGGGTGAGAGGGGAAAGATAAAAAAGAGACCTATGGGACAACTTTTTCATAGAGAAGGTGGTACGTGTATGGAATGAGCTGCCAGAGGAAGTGGTGGAGGCTGGTACAATTGCAACACTTAAAAGGCATTTGGATGTGTACATGAATAGGAAGGGTTTGGAGGGATATGGGCCAGGTGCTGGCAGATGGGACTAGATTGTGTTGGGATATCTGGTCAGCTTGGACAGGTTTACCGAAGGGTCTGTTTCCATGCTGTAAATCTCTATGACTCTCTGACTAAACCAACAATTTTACAATATCTCCTATAATCACTTAATGACAGATTTATTGCATGCCAGCAATTTATAATCGAACAAAAAATAATTGAGATAGATTGACCTGTATTGGCAACATGAATGAGAGTCTCATGAATTTTGACATGCCAGCCAACCAAACAGTGAGTAAAGTTGAGGAGGAAACAGTGTTAATTGAAGGTCATGAAAAGAGTAGATTGACTGTTTGTGTTGTTGTGTATGTGAGTGGGACAGTGATGTTGAAGAGAAGAATATTCCCACAAGAATACTTTCCAAAAGAAAATTCATGATAATGCATGGATGGATGAAAATGGCTTAAAAGTATGGTTGATGAAAGGTTTGTCACTTCTAAACATTATTATTGCATAAATTACTTTGTTATTTAAAGAAAAAGGTCTGCTCATCTGAGACATATTTGGATCATACCTTGTAGATAATAATGGTACTGACGCTTGAGTACAAAACAATAAGGTTGCAGTATTTCCTGGTGGTCTAACCAGCCTTGTTCATCTATTGAATGTCTCTGTAAACAAGTCCTTCACAAACAGCTTGGAGAAAGAGAGCAGAGATTTGTCAAATATGATTTCTCTTCTCATAGTCCATGTTTACTTTGTGCAATTTTGTTAATATTTTCCAAGTGTACTTTTATCACATCCTTGAAAACAGACTCCGGATTTTCCCATCCTATTGATGCTCGGCTAACCATTCTGTAATTCCCTGTTTAATCTCTTTCTCATTTATTAAACAGTTTGGTTACATTTGCTACACTTCAATCTCCAGAATTTTAGAAGCTGGGAACTAAGACACCCATAATTTCTATGGCCATCTCCTCGAGGATGCATATTATCAGACTCTGAGGACTCTGAGGATTTATCAGTTTTCTGTCCCAGTTATTTCTCCAACAGTACATTGTACTAACGCTAATTTCTATCATTTCCTCCATTCCAATAGCTCTTGCTTCATGTATGTTAAAGGGAAGCTATTTGTGTCTTCTTCTGTAAAAACAGAACAAAAAAAAGCTACTTTACTGCCATACCATGTCCTTGTTCTTCATTATTGATTCTCCTTTTTCAGAATGTAAGGGACCAAAGTTTTTGTTCATTATTTGTTTCTTTTTTATCTACTTCCTGAAGCACTTACTATTCGCTTTCATTTTCCTTGCAAGTTACTCTCATACTTGATAACATTTTTACTCTCTTAATCAACCCTTGATCCTCTTTTGCTGAATTCTAGACTGCTCCCAGTCCTCAGGTTTGCTAATTTTTAAAGTAACTTTATATGACCCTTCTCTTCTGAATCTAATAGCATTCTTAATCTTTCTTGGTAACCATGTTTGGGCCACATTTCCTGTTGTGTTCTTTCCAAAAGGAATGTCTAACTGTTGCAATGCACACATTTGTTGCTTGAATATTAACCATTACCCATGTGTTGATATGCCTTTTAATGAACCTACTCAATCTATCATAGCCAATTTACCCTTCCTAACTTCATAGTTTACTTTTCTTAGATTCAGAACATTAATTTTGGATTGGACTGCTCCACCTTTTATCCCAGCAAAGAACTCTATCAGATTATCATTATTTTTCCTGAAGGACTTCTCACAGTGAGATTACTAATTAATCTAATCCATTCACCTTGCACAAACCCAAACCTGGGATAAACTATTCCCCAGTTGGTTTATGAGTAGATTCCCTACAGTGTGGAAACAGGCCCTTCGGCCTAACCAGTCCACACCGACCCGCTGAAAAGTAACCCACCCAGACCCATTTCCGTCTGACTAATGCACATAACACTATGGGCAATTTAGCATGGCCAATTCACCTAAACTGCACATCTTTGGACTGTGGGAGGAAACCGGAGCACCCAGAGGAAACCCACACAGACACAGGGTGAATGTGCAAACTCCACACAGACAGTCACCTGAGGCTGGAATCGAACCAGGGACCCTGGTGCTGTGAGGCAGCAGTGCTAACCACTGAGCCACCGTGCCACCCCTCATCGGTTTAGAGCAACACATTGGTTCCTCAATGTGTTTTCTAAAAATGCATCTAGTGCTCACTCTAGGAATTCATCCCCCACAATAATAATGCTAATGTGAATTAGAATTACCCATGAAGACAATAGAGCTCTTGTTGTATGCCTTTCTAATTTCCTGTTTAATGCCAACCCCTATCGTACCACTGCTGTTTGGAAGCCCAAAACCAACTTCCACTATTGTATTCTGCCCCTTATTGATTTTTCCCTCTTTCCAGACTGATTCCATATCTAGGTTTTTGTACCAATATTCTTTCTCACTTTTGCACTGATTTCATATTTCAATAACAATGCCACCCATTGTCTTTTCCTTACAGTTTGTCCTCCATGAAAACAGAACGCTCTTGGATGTCCAGTTCCGAGCTTTGGACACTTTTTAACCATAATTTTCAACAATATCATTCCCATTTATAAATGTTTTCATTCTTAATTCATCTACTTTATCATAAATGCTCCATGCATGTTAATATAGTACCTTGAGATTATACATGTATTTTACTTTTTTTCCACATAATTTGTATTTGTTATGTAATCCTTTATATCCGTCTTTATATTCTTCGGGTGGCACGGTGGCTCAGTGGCTAGCACTGCTGCTAACTGCAGGGTGGGTTACTCTTCGGAGGGTCGGTGTGGACTGTTGGGCCGAAGGGCCTGTTTTCACACTGTAGGGAATGTAATCTACTTCTCCTGCTATCCTGATACATTAGCTGGAATTGTTGCAGCTGGGTTGTGATGTTATATATAAGGACCCTGAGTTGCTTACCAAAAGCATGCCAGCTGGTATTATTTTGCAATAATAACCCATTATGTGAATCGTCTCTGTGGGGGACCTTGAGGAAAGAGACATACTATAAACTCCAACAGTACAGATCAGCCAGTCCATCTACTGGTAGATAAGGGTGCTGCTCAGAAAGAAAAGATTTAAAATGGAGCTTGCACACTAAGCAATGAAAAGTCCCACATTGATAGGACTGCTGGTGATAATGGGTTCTGAAGAAACGTTATTCCAGACTTGAAACGTTAACTCTGTTTCTCTCTCCACACATTCTGCCAGACCTGCTACAGAAGTCAGTATGTTTGGTTCAGATTTCCAGCACCCACAGTATTTTGCCTTTACCAGATCGGTTTTGCCTGCAGTTACACTAACTGTCCATTTACTGGGCCATGGGACCTTGAGAGTGCTACCAGGCTCCACGTTCACTGCGTTAGCACTCCAAAAGTGGAAATCTGCCAGTCCTTGCAGGATCACTCCTGATGAAAGGTTATGTGCGAAACATTGACTCTTTTGTTCCTCAGATGCTGCCTGACCTCACTGTGCCTTTTCCAGTGCCACACGTTATCGACTCTGACTGCCCAACATCTACAGTCCTCACTATCTCCTACTTGCAGAATATGGTCCCCAACTAAATCTTCAATTGGCCTCTTCATGTGCCCATCTCCATAAAGTGGCCTTTCTCTCCCAGACCATCTGTGGTAATCCTACTCAGAGGTGGAAACAGTATCAGGGAACAATCCTGTTCCCAATCTCGGGAATACCATACCTATTCAAGTCTAAAAAAGCAACCAGAATGCTGGCAAAATGCAACTAATTGAAGATTTTCAAATTATCCGTCACCTTAAAGCTCATAACCAAATCTGTGTATTCCATTATGATTCTTTTTATGACCAATGGATTTGCAATCTTTGAGAATGTTCCTCATTACTTCAGTAGTTGCGATGGTATTATTTCAGATACTGCTCAAGGCTTTGACACAGTCTTGCACCATTAACATTGAAACAAGAAGTGTTGATATTATGATTAGGACTACCTAATTTCCCCTGACATCATTCCAGCTTCTGTTCCTGGAGGTGGTGAGCTCAGAAACAGAAAGGTCAATTAATTAAGTAAGATAGTTACATACCCAAATCCTGCTCTTTTCTGATCTCCACGAGAATTAAGTTCATTGTATGAACGTCTCTGTTGCTCCTTCCCATTCTGTCACCAACTGAGGTCCTTAAGTGGCCAATTAAGCACCAGCTAAAGATGTTAGCTATGTTACTGAGAGTAACCCCTCTGTAAGTGAGCCAGTCTCCCTGTGCCCGACAGATTGACCCAGCTGCAGGAGCATAGCTGTCGTTTCCCTGATCACAAAACTCCCGATTGAGGAATTGGACATAGGCCCGGTCAGACATAACTAACTGGAAGACATCACGGATGGGCTGAAGGTGAGGGTCTCTGGAGGTTGATGGAAGGGGTATTGGAAGAAGAAAGAGAAACACAAAATTTAGCAGAGTGTGGAAACAGAGGCCGGTGAATTCTGCACCTTCTCAGCCCACTGCCTTTATCAGCAGCAAAGGCGTCAGAGATTGTCAGTGTGAGGGTCCTGAGCCACACCTTGTTTATGCAGAGTTGATTTCCACTGTGGAAGCCATTGTCGCACAAGATGGAAGGTTGCCAAAGAGTAATCTTAGTGACAAAAGTGAACAGTTGTGCAAGTTGCGTGATGATAAATCAGTCTCCAAGTCACTATAGTTGGTGATATGATTAAAATGGCCTGTAGGTTTCCACCTCTATTCTACTTTCTGCAGATAGAGACATAGTTTCAAGAGTGTCTCTCAACCACTTTATTGCATACATGGGACAATGTACTGATAACCATGAAAAAAAAATGCTAGTGTGGAAAGTACAAAGGGGGGGGGGGGGGGGGGGGGGGGGGGGGGCGCTGCTCTCCTGTGGGTGGGGGCTACTGGTGTCTAAAACAGGCAAGAGAAGGGATACATTACACAACAGGGTGGGAACATTGAAGACTTAAGAATGGATTGACAATGGGGTGGGGAGGGTGTGGGGAACCAGCACAGCACAATGAGGCCTACTTGGTTGTTGGGACACACAGATCTCAGAATCCTGACATGAATAATCCACAGCCCTCTCCCATAAGCTCAAGGATTTTCTCCTTTTATTCCATGAGGAGACCAATGCTGTATCGCCATCCAAGGCTCCTTCAACCTTGATATCAGACATTTTTCTTCCTGCACCAAGACAAACGACAGGGACTGAGAGAGATGAAAGTGGCTGGCACAGCTGTCAATGTTGGTGCAAACATAGGGGAGGTAGTGAGACGTCCTATGAGTGAGTGGGAAGCTGAGAGGATAGGAAGAGTGAGTAGTCTAGGAGCTGGTAACAGCTACTGAGGGAAGATGCTTCATGCAATAGTGAGACCTTGGTGAATCCTGCTTGGAGCTGGGTGCAGTGTCAGAGTTAGAGTGAGCGTGAGGTAGCAGCGAGAAAATGGCAGTCCTCATCCTTGCAGAGAACAAATGACCATTAACTTTCTCGTGGTATTGCTACGTGTTCCTCTGGAGTATGGACACTGCACTGACCTAGGTCTGGTGCTGTGACTCCTCTGATGGTCCTGATTATGTAGGATCACCCTTCTCTCCCTTACACCGTCCACCAGGGCATCCAAGTCACTGTTTGTAAAGGGGTGTGCTAGATGGCTTGCAGCCCTCTTCCATAGCCTCTCCAAATAAATTGAGGCACATGAAGGTTAGTTCCTGGTTTGCAGAGTTTGAAATGGTGTGCAGTTGGCACCAATGGCATGAACACCATAAGGTCTAGGCCCCAAGTGAGCACTTCTGTCTCTGCTGAACACCAAGATTTTATGAGAGTTGCACCATGTAGGCTCGATGGAGGCTTTAACGAGGTGATCGACAGGGAATTACAAGGGAAAGGTTTTACAGGGCTCATGGTGAAAACTCTCCATGAATCTCCCTGAAATTAACCACCAGCTCAACCATAGGAAATTGCAGACCTTCATTCCTTTATCCATTATCAGAAAAATCGATATGATTACCAACATTGTGCACAAGGCTCTGCACACTTCATTTTGAAGTCCAGTTTGAGTTTTACAATCTATAAAAACTCAAAGGATAAGAGCCTTATTGCTCAGATTAACTCCATCCTCCTGAAACAATCCTAGTTAAAATAGTTCAAATAATTTTTTAAGCTATATAGCAATAGTCTCTGGGATTTGGAAACTTCTTTGCTTTTTTGGGTATGGAGTTCAAATAGATGTTTCATCCTTTGCCTCTCAGTCTCCTTTTAACAGTATTCCTAGCCTTTTACTTAATCCTGCATAAGTACTATGCTGTCTGAGAAATATTTGATGTATTTTCTATTTTCCTATATCAATCTCTCCAATGTCACGCGTTCTGACATATCCCTGCTTTTCAGCAAGACATGCTTGAATGAATAGTTCCCTGCTATAATATACAAACATTCTGACCTCGGTAATACAGGTTTGCTCACATCTTCCCAGTAACTTGGAAATGAGTGATCTGTGCCTATTTCCCAGGTATTTCCATTGCATTATTATTGAACCTAATATTCCCACTAAGCATCAAATTCTTTTTCAGCATTTTCAGATAATTTTCTAATTAAGATTGTATCTCATGTTTGACTTTATTTCTGGAAAGTATGATTAACAAATGTACGGTTTTCTTTAACAAAATAAAGTCTGAGATTCATGACTGGGGCTCAATATACTCTAAACCTTTCGGCTTAACTAACTGAAACAAGTTCAGAACAGATTTGTGCATACATATTATTCCATTACTCCTAAATAATATGCATTGTGATCTTTTAGTTGTTAATATTACTGCTTAGAGAGAGGACACTGTTTTGATTCATTTTGGTCATGTCCTCAGATTATTTCATTTTTTAAAAAATTATTCAGTTCATCATGTTACTAAAACTCAACTTCAGCTATCCCTCTAGCTGTTTTTATTGGATAGAACATCTGATCTCCCTCTGGATCATTGCATTATTAAGTTATTAGACATCATGCTTATGACTGCCAAGAAAAATATACTCCTTAATTTCTGATCCACCCACTTTTTCATGGTGATTCAAAATATTGATGAATATCATGCTTTGGGATAGATTGACATGTACCCATGTACAAAGAATGATTTTGTTTCAGAATGTCTGATCATATTTGACCGTCTTAAAAGAAAAAAGTCTGTTTGGAAGAATGTGACTTGGGACGGAAAAGGAAGAGTTCATCCATTGGCTGGAGAACTTCAGAGGACCTTGCAATGCCTACTTTTTGAAAGGTCCTTCGATTGTTCATCTCAACCAGCCTATCTGTGGCTGAAACCCATCACCCCCAACACCTCTGAGTTCAACAGTTGTAACATTCTCCTGAATAAACTATAGTTCTTTGTACTGGTACCCATATCCCCCTAGAATTCTGTTCATTTAGTAAAACTGTTGTTTTGGTACCTGGTCCCCTTGCCTTACATTTTAAAGTTTCATCCTCATGTTGAAATTTTGTTCACTGCTTCAATCCTTCATCGTACCCTAGTCTTGCATATGGTTCCAGTCTATTATGCAGCCTCACATGTGCTCACCCATAATTTTCATCCCATTATTGAGAGTTATGCCTTCAGCCCCCTTGGCCCTAAGCTATGGAATTTTGTCCCTAAACCCCTTTGTCTTTCTTTCTCCAAAAGTTACTGCCCACAACTCCTAATATCATCTTTGTTGACCAGGAGCCATTGTTTCCATGCACCTCTATGAAGTTCCTGAGGCCACTAAATAAATTCAAATGTCTATCACTAGCTCATTTTTTTGGATCATGTTTGTTTGCATTTGTCCCAACTTCTCCACTTCTGTCAAATCTGCTTTTTCAGCTTCACCTTACACACCTGAGCCTTCTCTGCTTTGTTTTTCCTTGCTTATGACAAACAGGGCAACCCAATTACTCACATTCTCAATCTCTCCCATTCTTCCTCTTCTCACAATGACACACTTCATAATTTTCCCCTTTAACTTACATCCCACTCGCCTCTACATCTACAAGACTAGTTTCTGCAATTTTCACCACATACGATATTAACACCTCGACAGTCTTTCTGTATGCTCTGTCCTAGAGCCCAGCTGTAAACTCCATGATATTCTTGTACACAGTTGTACATATCAACTTTACTGGTTCATCAATTCAGAAGTGTAAGCCAAGTGTTTAAGTCCAAAGTGTACAGGTCCTTAAAGAGAAAGCTAAGTATTGCAAGAACATTTTTGAAGAGTCATTTGAGGTTGAGGTAGGAGTCCAGTTGAAAGTCTAGGCTTGCTTGAAGTTTGGATACAAGGCCTGCATGATCACATTATAATGGGATGGAGAGTATTGCTTAGACTAGCATTGCACTTTGATATTGCTTTTATCAAAAGAAAATATATTTTTTTCCTGTCTTCCAATTCCCTCCTTTCTTTGTCTTCCATTTTCCATTTTTCTTATTCTTTAGAATTCCTTTCTCATTCCATTTCTCTTTGCCTCCTTTGACTTCACTCCTCTTTTTTTGGTTTATGTTACTGTTCTCTCTGTTGTTTCTGAGGTAGAAGGAGTATCCTCAACAAATCTCACCGGTGGGAAAGTTAGCAAACAGGCCAGCAGAAAGTTTCAGTGAGCAGGTATTGAACAGGCCTGCAGCTCTCAAATCCCATCAGAGAGTAGCCAGGCTTCCAACCTCTATGCAGCTTCTTTGACTTGTCCATGTGGGTTAGATAAACATTGATAAAGAAAGCTATTAAACCCACTGTCAGTGAATTTGAGATCAATATCAGGAGATTTGAAAAGTAATTTGTCCAAACAAGGAAGTTCTCCACATTCAATTCTTCATCTAGCATTGACTGACCTCAGCTGAATACAATAAGTGCCTACAACTGGTCTAGGTTCTCTAGCTAAGGAAGGTGAAATCATTGTGTGCTGGAAGCGCTGGAGAAAATAGGATTTGAATCAAGTGTAATGCTTGTTCTCTTCGTGCCCATGGTCTGACAATGGTCAGCATTCACAAACCAAAAACCATGGCAGAATCACTTTGACAGCATGCCAATTTACCACCTTTTAATCCACCAGTGTACTGCCTCTGGAAGTCAATGCTGTGGAGTGCATAATTACCTTTGTTGGTGGATGTGGAAAGAAGAGAAAAATTGACAAGAAGTTAACGAAAGAAAGCAAGGTGAGTTGAATATCAGTCGTATTCAAATGACTCCTAATGTGGAATGTGGGAGAGGGTGGCTACTACAACCGAAACACTTCTTTTAGCTCAATAATTCTCTAATTAGCTGGTTCTGACATGCTCCTGCTGACAATGGTAGCATTTTGAGTCTAATAGTTCACATTTTATCTGGCACTAGTGCCGGGTTCAATCATGATAGTTTACCCTTAAGTAAACTTCCATGACCCAAGGAAGGAGGAGAAAACTTATTTTTATTTTGTTGATGAAACAGAGAAAAATAATTAATAGCAGGAGTTTGATGATTATTAATTCCATGTGCTTGACAGAGATTGTTTGGAATGGAGAGAGTTTTCCGTTAATATTTGCTCTTCGAGTTTTGGATTTATTTACCAAAATCATTTCAGTGACAGGTAGGTTTGCTACTACTCAAAATGTCACATAAGTCTTGAGGAGTGAATGGTGTAATGTTTGCAGTACTGCCATTGCCAGATCACAGATGACATGTACTTTGGCTGGAATGCTACAGAATCCAAATACATGTTCAGAACTAATTTAGTTATGAATACAAGAAAATCAGAACTCGTACAAATATGGAACAAAAATGAAAACAGAAAATAATGGAAACAAGATGCTTATTTCCATTGAAAATAATATAAATTAATGAAACATCCCTAACACTAACCATTTTTTTTGAGCTGATGAGCATTTTTTGTTTTGTTAATCATTTGATTATAACATTTTAAAATGCAATTTTGACATTTATTCAATACATTACATAATTAATACAAACAACTGTGCAAGTTCTTGTGAGGCAAACGTCCCTGGTTTAATTTACTAATTGTGCTTTCAGTGAAAAAAGGCCAAATACTTTCTTACACTATGTCTGGGTAATTAATGTTAAATGATGGATAGCTGGTGGGAAATGGCTCAGAGCCAAACATATGCTGCAAGGTCCAGTCTTTACTGTTTTGTCCACTAAGACAGGGAGGAATCTATTATTTTATTTTTACCCCACTGCACTTCCTCTGAGCTGCAGTATTTGCAAAGTGCAAAATGCTAAGTCATCCCTAAGATTGACGACATCTGTATAACAATTGAATATCTCCCTTCTCCAGCAAAACTAATGCAAAGTCAAGAAACAAAAATGCTGGCCTTTCTGGAAAGGGTCAACTCTCATTGCCCCATGAAGAAAATACAATTCGTCACACTCATAAAGAGCAACTCATTTTACTCAAGGAAGGGAGAGATGAGAAATGAATTATCTTTTTTATCAAAATTAAGTTAGCATCCTTTACCTCATATAATTGAAGAAACCTTCTATTCATTTTAAAGCAGCTGGTGACATTCGACCTTGCTCCAGCAGTTTCAATTTAGCGTCATTATAAATTAACATGCAAATTAGGTGAAATATGTTACATTCTCTTCAAAAGTCAGTTAACATTTTATGAAACTAAAAGACTCTCAACTCTTGGTATTCATTCATTTCTTATGTGCGTTTGCAGAAAATTCCAATTAAAAATGTTGAAATGTTGAAAAGTACATTAAAAATATCATGGGCTTAGAATCTATCACAAATATATCAAGGATGATCAAGGTATTTTCAATTGGGAATAGCTGAATTGACTGAAGTCAAGACAGATGGAAGAAATACCCCAGTTCCTGTCATTCCTTTTGTACATGGTTTGTGTTACAAACAACAGAAATGTTGGCTAAATCCTATTTCTTTCAAGGTGCATATACAAATGTGGCAAGAAGTATGTTTCCAGGCAGCTGGGTTAATATAGTAAGTTTTTCGTTTCTCTCAGCTTTTGTAAAACTCTCAGCTGGTAATTTCCTCAGAACTTGTCCCGTTTCAGTCTGCAACTTAGCAGCAAATGCAACAGCGACCCTATTTACTGTACTCTGCATTTCTGGTGAAATTACAGTGCACAAGTGGGAGCAACTATGAATAAACATCTGGTAAACTGCCAGATTCTGGGACACACCGATTGTACTATATGTTTATTTATTTTTCTCAAATGTCATAAATACAAGGAAAAGCAATATTTGGAAATGAAACATTCAAATTTGCATCCGGTGTCAACATCAAATATTCCAGGTATAACATGGGCTATTCATGTGCCAAATATACTTCTTGTCTGTTGCAGTAATGTAATTTAATTTCTGAAGTGCTCCTTTTGTTGAACTAAATACAGCATTTTAATTTCCCCTCACCAAGCATCATTGCAGTCTGACTGACATTGCCAAACTAGTGCCATGACTTTATGTTTTCACAAGGAACTGAGTTGTGACTGCATGTAGTGGTTTTATTTCTGTCTTTACAACTGACTGAGACTTGAAGCTTTCATTCCATCTGTCCAGACTGAATTCTGTTGCATGTTCCTGTGCTGATTGGAGAGTGTTCCAATGCCGGTCTTTGTTACCTTCTTAGCACCCAGACTTGCTGCCTTTCCTCCTACTCCTCTTCAGGCTTTAACTCAGGGGGCAGAATGGCAGGGCAACATTGTACAAAAGCCCATGGACCGTGATAGTGTCACAACGTTATAATCTTTGAAGCAGAGTACTGCCCAGAACAGACCAAGAAGTCTATGAAGTGGGGATACCAGGAGCCCGAAGTGTAGTGGCAGGGCCCAGTGCAGAGCGTGACGGTAGCCTGCAGTCAGACCATGTAGAGTCTCCTTGTGCACGGAGAGGCCATGGAGAGAGACTGTAATGTCTGCCTTTTTAACTTTGCATCTTGTGCTTGTTCTGATCTATGATTATATTGTGTATCGCTGTAATGTAATTTTCTTCATTTATCTATTCTGTAACTCGGAATGAACCGAGGTAACTTTTGTTCCTAAGATGGTGATGTCAGTGCCGACTCATAAACCTTTCACTGTACTCATGAGAATAAAGCTAATTCAATTCAATTCAATTCACCCACAATCTTAATCTGACCAGATTCTTACTTGAATACATACAGATCTCACATGTTGAAACATACTTTAAGCAGGAACAGGACTCAAATTCATGTCATTTTTAGGACTGTGTTTCATTCAGGGTGATTCGAAGTTCTCAGATCATTATAGTATCTGATAAACATACTATGCAATCCCAATGAGTGGGTTGTTTAAACACCAATCTTATGACAGAAATGTGAACAGCAATGAATTGAACACTCGAGCAGTATTCCAAATAATCGGGTGACTTTAAAATAATATGTTGAACGTGAGCATCAATGAGAGAGCCAGCATCTGTCTTCCATCTGTAATTGCCCTGGTGAAGGTGCTGATGAGTTAGTTTCTTGAATTACTGCAGTCTTAGACTGTCGAACATGGTGCTGTTGGGAAGGGAGTTCCTCAATGTTGACCCCACAACAGTAAAGAAACTCTGATATATTTCCTGTTCAGGATGGTGTCGAGAGTGTGTAGATGGAAAAGCACAGCAGGTCAGGCAGCATACAAGGAGCAGGAGAATCGACGTTTTGGGCATAAGCCCTTCATCAGGATTCTGCCCGAAATGTTGATTTTCCTGCCCCTCGGAGCTGCCTGACCTGCTGTGCTTTTCCAGCAACACACTCTCGACTCTGATCTCCAGCATCTGCACTTCTCGCTTTCTCCTGTTCAGGATGGTGTGGCTTGGAGGGGAATTTGCAGTTGGTGCTGGTGCTCCAATACACCTGCCCTGTCTTTCAGGTGGGTAAAGGTTGTAAATTTGGAAGATGCTTTCACAGCAGCTTGGTGTACCTTAGAGACAGTACACATTTTTGTCACTGTTTGACTGGTGGTGGAAAGAGTGAACATTTAGGTTAGTAGAATAGCTCAACTCAGACACACCCTTAATTGGAGGAACAACACCTCATCTTCTCCCTGGGCAGCCTACAGCCTACAGCTTACAGCCCCGAAAACTCAACCTTGAATTCTCCAATTTCAAGTAACCTCCCTTCCCATCCCCCAACTCCCTTTCCATCCCCTCCCCCTCCCTTTCCCTGCTCCCTGCCACCAACCAGATTCATTCCTCCCATTGACCAACCAGGTCGTACCCTCCACCTGTTTTCACCACCTTGCCTCCACCACCCCCTTTATCTGCAACTCCCCCTACACCCACTTCCAGTCCTGAAAAAGAGTTACACCTGAATGTCAACTTCTCCCCCTCCTGATGCTGCCCGGCTTGCTGTGTTCTTCCACAGGTAGTTGTTGAGCAGGGTTTTGTGGGACCTATATCTTTGACAGTATCCAGTGCTTTCGGTTACATTTTGATATCATGGGGGTAATTTGGCTGAAGACTAGCAGCAGTGATGCTGGGAACCTCAGGAGGTAGCTGGGATGGATTGTCCACTCGGCAATTCTTGTTAAAATTTCTTCAGCTTTATGGTTTGCTCTGATGTGCTGAACATCCCCCACTCTTTAAGGTGGCAGTGTTTGTGGAGTTAACCCTTGTGGAGTTAATGGTTTGTTAGTTTAATTGTCCATCACCTTTCAAAGCTTGATGTGGTGGGACTACAGAGCTTTGACCTGATCCATTGATTGTGGGGTCACTTTCTCTGTTTATTTCAAGTGGCTTCTGCTGTTTAGCTTACATCTGGCATGCTTTGTCATTTTTACTTATACCTCACGATTCTCTTAACATGTTCTATGCATCAGCTCCTTTAACTTGATATCAAAGATAGATTCTCCATTTCATTGCAGAATGTGAATACTTACAATTCTGTCCCTGCTGATAGCCTACAGTGTGACATGGATGTACAATTTTGATGTACTAGATCTGTTCTGAATTTATCGCTTTATCATAGTGGTTGTGCCACTCAATACGATAGAAAGCACACTCAGTGTGAAAACATGCCTACATTTCTTTAAGAACTGTCTGATGGTCACTTGGACCAATATTGTCAAGGCAGATGCATCCACAGCTGGTGAACTGATGGTGGAAGATCATTTCAGATTTTCCCTCATGTTAACTCTCTTACCAGCTCCATAGATCCAGCCTAGAATCCATGTCCTTCTGGACTCCACTAACTCAGTCAGTACTGATCCTAACAGGACACTGCTACAGATGGACATTGAAGTTCCCTGGATATAGAGTGTATTTTGTTTCCTTGCCACTTTCAGTGTTTCTTCAAACTGGTGTTCACCTTTGAGGAGTTCTGATTCACCAGCTACAGAGGGAGAGTGTTAGAAAATAACTGGAAGGAAGGTTCCTTACCCTTGTCCAATCTGATGCCATTTTGAAATGCTTACCAGAATCATATTTAGGCCAGACTGAAAAAGGACATCGATTTCTATCCTTAAATATCATTAATGAACCGAATGGGTTTTTATGGCTATCTGGTAGTTTCACGACCACCATTCCTGGGATTCATTTTATATTCCAAATATATTAATTAATTGAATTAGAATTACACCAGCTGCCATTTTTGTGGATTTGAAGCCATGACCCCGAAGTATTAGTCTTGTAGTGTCATAATCATCTTGCTATTATTTCCATTAGTTTGACACTGCATCAGTACAATGTATTTGGCATTGCTGGAATCTAACGACGTGATGTAATCTGTGCGGCTCAGAATGTCCTGTGAAAATGTCTGTCCGTTCAACATCAAGTTGTTGAGACAGTAAAACATATAAGTCATCTCATTCCTTATAATCGTCCTGGAAATATCCACAACCTTTTCTATCACAGATGATTCCAGGATTCCTGTCAGAGTGCTGCATCAGAATTATTGATGAGGCTAGGTGTTTTAACCAGTACTCCCACTACCTTCCGTTCATCCAAGCACAGAGACTGACAGCAAGTTCACTGACATTTCCAGTTCTACACAACTATTGCCAAGCAGAATATCAGGATTCTTAAATCTAGTTTTCACTGCATGGACAGAACAGTGGTAGCCTTACAGAACAGCCCAGCAAAAAAACTTTGAGAGTTTATGTATCTTGCTGCATGTTCCATGTCTCAGCAATTGCAAAAGGATTGGCAGAGAACATCGACGTGCTGCTCCTGATGAAAGTGTAAGTTGTATTTTAATTGTATACGGAGCATTAATTGAAGGTTGTCTTCAAATTCTATTAATAGAAACATTTAAAGTTACAATTGTTTACTTAATGTGTATCTCCAAATAAAAGTGAAGAGTGGTTAGGTTTGGGTTCTACAGATCATATCTACTGTGTCCTTCTCTAACTGGCTTTCAGGAATATAACCCAAAAGAGTAATCAGAATAGAAAAACTTCCTGCCAGAATTGCATTATTTGAGCTGTGGCTCAGACAGGAATTGAAAATTTTTGCCAGCACACCTGTTATTTCTTCTCTTGCCTCACTCAACATGTTGGGGTACAATTCATCCAACCCTGGAGATTTATCCAATTTTAAGCTTGCCAGACCACTCAGAACTTCCTCTCTGTCTGTGCACAATTCTTAAATTGCATCACAGTCCTTCTCCCTGATTGCTATAGCCATATCAACCCTCTCATGAGTTAACACTGACCTAAAGTATTCATCCTTTGACTCCATGCATAAATTACCACTGTGGTCCTTAATGGTCCCAACCCTTTCCCTCATTACGTTTTGTTATTTCTGTAAATGTTAGTATTCATGAGGGATGAAAAAAAATCATTTAGATTGGGATAGGGCCTTGCAAATTGTGAATTAGAAAATGTGAATAAGCAACAATAAGAGACTTTTCAAACAATCAGAATATTTGATAACAGCAAGAACCAAGTGTGCTTCAGTGTATCTGTTACAAATACAAACCTGTGAGGTTTCTTCTGTATCTTTTTCATCCTACCAGTAAGGTGCCAGGAATGGGAAGCTTTCCATTCCCAGCATCACTGTCCATTGCTTGATGAGTATGTGGAAAATGATGGCTCACATTCTAAGGTTAGAATGTTTAACTACAACTGACAGAAATCCTAAATCATAGAATCCCTACAGTCTGAAAGTTGGCCATTCAGCCCAGTGAGTCCACACTGACCCTCCAAAGAGCTTCCTAGTCAGTTCTACCCCCCCAACACACACCCTATCCCTGTAGCTCTGCATTCTCCATGGCTAACCCACCTAGACTGCACATCCCTGGACACTAGTGGCAATTTCCCATGGCCAATCCACCGAAGCTGCATATCTGTGGGAGGAAACCAGAGCATCCAGAGGAAGGCCACACAGACACAGGGAGAATTTGCAAACTCCATACTGAGAGTTGCCCAGGTCTAGAATTGAACATTGGTCCCTGGCACTGTGAAGCAGCAGTACTAATCACTCAAACACTGGCTGCCCCTTTGCACTTTTAACTTTCTCGGTAAATCATGCATGACACCTGATTAGTCAGCCCAGTTCAATTCTGAATATAACAGTGTTCCACCAACACTGAAGCTGGATTTTAATTCAACATTTTCTGCTGTTACTCATCAGCAGGCATCAGCCTTGCAGATAATGGGGAAATCACCAAACTTCCTCAAATCACTTAACAATATTGTCAAACCAATTTTCACTGCAGACAGGTAATGTTTAAAAAGTTCATAAATCTATGAATCTCCATTTCTGAAGAAAGGTCACTGGATTTGAAACATTAACTCTGATTTCTCTCCACAGATGCTGCTAGATTTCCCGAGTTTCTCTAGCAATTTCAGTTTTTGTGTCTGATTTCTAGCATCTGCAGTTCTTTGTTCTAATTTGTAAATTTCCAGGGTTTGTTTTATATTCCCAATTGCAATAGCACACAGTCAGTTCTATAACACAATGGTTGTGTTCTTGTGCAATGCTGCATTGTAGAAAAGTGGTGTTTTAGAAACAGCGCTTGAAGTGTTGGTACTGTAATCACGTTACAGCCAACACACATTTTAAAAGTTCATGCAATAGAAACAGCACCTCCAGTCTGTCAATCGTGTTACAGTGAATTGGTATTGATACAATGCGTGTTATAACAGAATGACCTGTATTGCAGAACCATGCAGGTTACCTGCACCATTGCAGTGAATGGATATTTTTGTTTGAAGATGGAAATTTTTGTTTGAAGAATGCATGGATAAAGAGGTATATCCAATGAGTCAGATAATACACCCGAATTCTGTACTCTGCTTTAGTGCTGTCAGAAATAATCTGAATTGGTATAAATTGAACCCAAAGGATGGGAAAACTATCAACAGTGACTTCTTTTGAGAAAACAAGGTAATGATGAGTGAAGCATTTGAAAAGGGAGTACCAGTTTATCAGTTAGAACTTGTTTCTACAAATTGTAATGTCTTATCAGTAAGATGATCATGTTACTTTTACACTCTAGTAAAAGAAAACAGTTAATTTATGAATGATCTTTAAGGAAGAAAACTTGCCATCCTCAATCAATTCAGCCTCAATGACTGCAGTTCGACATCAGTAGAATAGGCATAGATATAGACTTATGCAGTGGTCTAAAATGTGTGAAAGCAAATCAATAGATCATTTTACACCTGTCCTCATTTTTGTATTAATTGATCTCAATCATTGTATAATAATTAGGGGCAGGCACTACACTTTTTTCCTGAGTATTACATCCCCAAATTATTGCTTACCTGAGAACAACTAACTCTATGCAATAACGATCGACCTGGAACCTTTTCTGTTTTCAAATCTTGAATTTACATTGTACAGCATCTTGGCAAGTGATACTTTCTCTTATTTTAAGTGCCAGTATTTTAGGCTCAAATAATTTGTTTGAACTTTATTTGTCTCATCTGTAACATACAGCATAGCGATATTATCATATTCAACACTCTCTGAAGATGTCCACATTTAGTGTGATCAATTATTTCACGGTGAGAATCATGTGACTGTGCAGTTAGAACGGACTGCATTTCTAGCATGAACTTGGCAATGGCAACTTTGAGAAATTATAACTTTCCAATCTCGTGAAATGTCTCCTGGATAATTGAACTAAATTCCCAGTTTCACACCATCGGCTCTACCGTTGTAGTGATCAACAATTTCCAATGAAGTGGTGAAATTAATACCTGTCACCTTAGTGTAAGTTGTTATTTTATCTTGTGAAACTAAAATTTTCACCTTAAGGAATGTATGTCACTCCTGTACTTGACTTTATTTGACAAATTCTTTGCCAATAAGGCAGTCAAGAAACTTTAGTGATCGATTTAAAATAACAGCCTAGTGATTACCAAAGGAATACTGAACATATTTACATGGCATTCTTCTCCTGACTTGATTGAGAGATTAATTTGTTTATTTAAAATGGACTAACTCCACCTTGAAATGTGTGGATATAGGGATGATGTAATTTAAACACTCTGAACATTATACAGCCATCATTAGCAATAGTCTATCCTTGGCCCATGATATTTCATAATTAGATTTAGATTACTTACAGTGTGGAAACAGGCCCTTCGGCCCAACAAGTCCACACCGCCCCGCCGAAGCGCAACCCACCCATACCCCTACATTTACCCCTTACCTAACACTACGGGCAATTTAGCATGGCCAATTCACCTGAGCTGCACATCTTTGGACTGTGGGAGAAAACCGGAGCACCCGGAGGAAACCCACGCATACACGGGGAGAACGTGCAAACTCCACACAGTCAGTCGCCTGAGGCGGGTATTGAACCCGGGTCTCTGGCGCTGTGAGGCAGCAGTGCTAACCATTTCATGTATACATAACATTACATATTATTTTAATAGAATCATGGAGTCATAGAGATTTACAGCACGGAAACAAACCCTTCGGTCCAACTCGTCCATGCTGACCAGATATCCTAAATTAATCAAGTCTCAGTTGCCAGCTTTTGGTCCCTATCCCTCTAATGCCTTCCTATTCATATGCCCATCTCGATGCCTTTTCAATACTGTAATTGTACCAGCCCCCACCACTTCCTCTGGAAGCTCATTCCATACACACACCACCCTCTGCGTGAAAACGTTGCCCCTTAGGTCCCTTTTACATTTTTCTCCTCTCACCCTAAACATACGCCCTCTAGTTTTTGACTCCCCTAGCCTGGGGAAAAGATCCTCTTAAACATGCCCCTCATGATTTTATAAATTTAAAGTACCGTTGTTTTTATCTTTTTTCCCAAAGATCCAAAATAATGCAACAACTCATAAAACAGTGATTGCTGCTCCTAAAAATCAAGGAAATCAGCTCTGATGCTGAAAAAATAACTTTAAAAAAGCAGCTCTTCTGGCCACAACTTTCTCCCATCCTCCATCTTGGCTGAATAAATTATTTTGAGAAATGTATTGCCTTGTTTGTTGCTATTGGCATATTGATAAAAAGGAATATATTTTTAAAGGCAGTTTCACTCCAGTCTGAAATATGGTTATGAACAAGATTGGGTTATTCTCATCTTATCTGAATCCTCATTGCAGAACCATTTCCACAACATTCTGGGTAAGCAACTATAGACTCAACTGGTCACAGGTTCATGCGCAAAAGGTCTGAGGAAGAGGGCAATGAAGTTTTTTAGACAAGGATGAACATTTTTGTGCAGTCTGACTCTGAGTAATACAATTTAAACACAATGGGTGTCTGCTGTGAGTTGAATGGATATAAAGGATTTTTATTTTTGTTTTGTTGAGTAAATGTTTCTCATGAGGACTAAGCTGTTTTCTGACTGCCACTGTTTTTCTGTTCGGTACATATTTATAGAGTAGAATGATGAAAAGGTCATTCAAAACATTTAGCCAGTTCTTTCTACGGAACTCCAATTCTTTTCTTCCTGAGGAATGGTTCTACATTATTGTCATTTGTTTATCGCTATACTTCTAATAGATGTCAAGTTCATCAAAAGACAAGCTAAGTTTCAGGTTAATGAGTCCAAAATGTAACCTACTCATCTCAACACAGAAACTCAATATCACAAAGAGGTGAACTCTTGATTGACAACAGACTGTGAGGTTATGTTCTTTGAATGTTTGTAACAAGCCTCATTTGTCTTAGATGTTGGATTCATGTCCACTCTCGCCCAAGTTAATGTATGGAGCATTGCACAGAAGCAGGGCACTGCGTACTGGCAGAGAAGGATGTAAACTGATATAGCCTGTTTCATCAAACATCTTATGCTGCTCAGTAACGGATTGCCATTGACAGTGGTCTATGGTTAAGGTCAGCACACACCACTGGCTTGATGAAAAATATGCAGTGGGTGGTCTGGAGACAGAAAGAATGAGAAAAAATAAAGTGAAAAATATTAATCGACAGCCTGTGGGAAAATATGTCCATGAAAAGGTCCTGAGCCTATTTTAATTTTGTGTCTAACAGCCCTCCAAGATAAAGAGTTCATCAGGAACAGAGGTGATTAAACTTTATCTGGCTTTGTCATGCCCTTGTTTGCATCATTTATTTCCCTACTGTGAAATATGAAAAATGTTCATAAATAGCACAATAGTTGCTATATGTTTAAATTTCTGCATTTGTGCTAAAGGTTTTATTATTGCCATGTTCCCTTAATGCACAATAAACTAGAGCTTGCAGGGAATTTTAAAAAAAATTACAGACTGAAGTATATCGATGCAATTATGTCATCATGCCACAGATCATCTGCTGCTGAAATTGATTTATGTTTATGGAAATTTAACAAACAGTGGATTGAAAACTAGAAAAGCTACGTGGCAAATGTTGACATTGCATTGTGCATGTTGTGACCAAAATGGCAGCTGTTGATGAGACTGTTTTCAGAGTTATCCAAGAACTGCAGCCATTGAGCACAGCAGAAGAAGTCAAACTGAAGTCTCTGAGCTATATTTGTAGTTCAGATAATATTCAGTTATCTCTAAAATAAAATAAAGAGCTGTCAATGGTGGAGATACAAAGTACAGTCCAACACAAGAACAGGCACATTGGCCCACCAAGCTGAAACATGATGCCTTTCTAAATTACAACCTCATACCTCTGTGCCATTTAGGTTTAGATTACATTACAGTGTGGAAACAGGCCCTTCGGCCCAACAAGTCCACACCAACCCGCCGAAGCGCAACCCACCCATACCCCTAAATTTACCCCTTACCTAACACTACGGGCAATTTTAGCATGGCCAATTCACCTGACCTGCACATCTTTGGACTGTGGGAGGAAACCGGAGCACCCGGAGGAAACCCACGCAGACACGGGGTGAACGTGCAAACTCCACACAGTCAGTTGCCTGAGGCGGGAATTGAACCCGGGTCTCCGGCGCTGTGAGGCAGCAGTGCTAACCACTGTGCCATTGTGCCACCCGTTCTGATGAAGAGTCACTGGACTTGAAATGTTGACTCTGCTTTCTTCCCACAGATGCTGCCTGATGTGCTGAGTTTCTCCAGCATTTTTCTGCTCATCCCGAAGCTCCATTCAATCTAGGCTCCATACATTTCCCTACATTCCAAAGGGACTCTGCTTGAAATGATTGTGCAGCACTTTGGGTGATCCTGAGTTTACGAAACACAACATTTAAGTAAACTATCATTGTTTCTAACTCAACGTTAAATTCCTGCCAGTGATAACTTTATGTATCAAATTGATATAATTTGGTGAGATTAAGTTAGGATTATATTTCTCAGGATAATTGAATAGATTGAATAGATCAATGTCTTGATTGCTTATACCCATGCATTCAGAATTTACACACACTTGCCCTTACGAGTTGGTTTAGATAAATTGGTTGACTTGACTTCCTCTGGATGGGTGGTATTAACCTTTTATATCTCAGTGTGATGAATGTTTCTCTGTAGTTGGTGCCGTGAGGAACCAGGTCTGTCAATCAAAAGTTGGCGCGGAGGCAGAGAGGAAGAGTCAGACATCGCACAGAGCCGTGGTAATAGGGGACTCCATAGTGAGAGGAACTGACCGGGGTTTTTGTGGCTGCAGGCGCGACTTAAGGATGGTGTGTTGCCTTCCTGGTGCCAGGGTTAAAGACATCACAGACAGAGTGCAGGAAATCCTCAAGGATGAAGGTGAAGAGCCAGAGGTGGTGGTACATGTCGGCACAAATGATGTCGGGAAGAAGAGGTGGAACATACTACAGCGGGACTTCAGAGAACTAGGAAGAAGGCTGAAAAGCAGGACATCCAAGTTTGCTTCGGTTTGCTTCCAGTTGCTCGGGCTGGTGAGGCCAAAAACAGGGAGATAATGGACTTGAACGTGTGGCTGGGGAACTGGTGCAGGAAGCAAGGATTTAAATTCTTGAATCACTGGGGTATGTTTTATGGAAAGCATAAATTATACAAGAGAGACGGTTTGCACCTTAATAGGTTAGGGACCAGCATTCTGGCAGGCAGGTTTGCTACTGCAACACAGCTACGTTTAAACTAAGTAGTGGGGGGAGGGGACAAACTGGATGTTTAAGAAGGAAATTGAAGGGAAAGTTAGACCAAGAGAAGTCAAGAAAGACAACTGTATCAATGAAGCAGAAAACTCAAAAAGGGATCATGCTGTAAGGTTGAGTGAAATAGG